>NC_133327.1:249098662-249294979 GCF_042186555.1 Aquarana catesbeiana | reverse complement strand
GAAACCTGGATTACACCTCACTGCACTCAGAAATGTGAATGTAAGGCGGGCAATGTAATCCAATGCAAATCATTCAGCTGTCCTTTTGGAATCTGCAGTGTAAGCAAAAATGGCAAATACAACTGTAAACCAACAGGTGAGTGTTTGCAGCATAAGATTTATCAACTGACATTCAGGTGTGCATGATATCATCAGCTAACTGGGTTCTGTATCGCACTGATTTACTAAAGGGGTTGAGAATCTTCACTCAATAAATTGTAGCTGTGCTCATTTTTAATACCCAGAAGAAATAAATAAACAAATAGAAATTCCTGCCAGGAATAAAAAAATCCTCTGGTCCTAGCCAAAAGGCTCAGCCCTAGAGGCAGGTGTGAAAAAAGTGTGGTAGTGCAGTGGCCTTGGTGCCAGTAAACTCAAAGTGACCCTCACTCAGAGTGAGATTTATAGCATCCCTGGACTGCAACTCCAGGGGCACTTACACCACGGGCTTCTTTCAGGACCCTGCCTTCGACCAGACCAGTGCAGCCCCATCCCTACCAGATAGTGCCCCCTTCCGGTTTTCTTGGGGAGAACCTACTCCCGGCCCCCAATGACATATGGGCACCCTGGTTTCAGTCCCTGCCAATACTAACCTTCTAGGTTCACATCATACCAGTGGATTTTCATGGCCACGCCCAAACTGCAGAGAAAAAACAAGGAGAGAGGTTCATCTAAGAGTAGACGTTTGTACCACTTTAATTAGCATACAGTTTATGCACTCACATTTAGATGATGTATTATGAGCATGTCAGTCCCAACATGGATAAGTCCAGGTGCTGCTCCTAATGACTGAGAACTGTGTCCCTCCGGCGCCATCTACGACGCTCTCACAGACGGCGCTTGAGTGACACAGAATGAGGAAGCAGTCATTAGGAGCGATACCTGGACTTATCCATGTTGGGACTGACATGCTCATAATACATCATCTAAATGTGAGTGCATAAACTGTGTGCTAATTAAAGTGGTACAAATTGCTACTCTTAGAGGCGCCTCTCTCCTTGTTTTTTTTTCCTGCTCGTTAGAGCTTACAATCTAAGAGGGATGGTCATTTGATACAAAAGGTAATAGCTGTGGGGATGAGCTGATGGAGAAAGTAAAACAGTGTATTAGTTAGAAGCAGCATAGGCTTCTTTAAAGAGAAGGGTTTTCAGGGATTGTCTAAAGATGGGTAGATTAGGGGACAGTTGGATATATTGGGGTAGGGAGTTCCAAAGGATGGGAGAAGCTCTGGAGAAATCCTGGAGGAAAGCACGGGAGGAGGTGACAAGGGAGCTAGAGAGCAGGAGGTCTTGGGAGGACCGAAGAGAATGGCTTGGTTGGTATTTTGATACCAGGAAGTGATGCAGTTGGGGCAGATTTATGGATGACTTTGTAAATTATTGTTAGTACTTAGAATTGTATTTGTTGGGTGAGTGGAAGCCAGTGCAAGGATTGGCACAGAGGCGAGGAGGACACTGAACGGTTGGTAAGGTGGATGAGTCTTGCAGCAGCATTCGAATACCAAATGCCTGGACCACTACTTAATTACTGCATGCATTTAATTATTTATTTCCTTTGGTACTTTGAGTTTAACTCCTCTTCATGCGGTATTTACCAAGTGTTTTGCTGTAAATACAGTAAAACTGCATAGTGAATTGACAGTTGTAAGATTGCAAGCAATATTTAGAAAAAATGTGCCTGGACACCTAAATACCACATGCAATCTCTTTTAGTGAGTGGAGCCCGCTATGGCTTGTATCACAGTTATATATGCTACAGTATATTCTTTTTTTTTTTAGTTTGCTATATTTTTTCTCTTGAAAGTGGAGTTACCCTGCAGCAGTCTTTTATGTTTTGTTACTGTAACTATATTTTAACATTGTTTCAAAATGTTCCTCTTGTTCAAAATAAACTGTTTTATTAAATAACATGCATAACATGCAATGCAAGTGCAAAAATCAACCAAAATATGAAGTAAATAAATCAAAGGTAGCTAACTAGATATAATTTACTTAATCTACACGAGTGATAGATAATTTATATTTGGTTTATATGTGTTGGTTAAATTTGCATATTGTGATTTCCCTAAAAAGATTTATTATTTACTGCATTGTCTAACTATAAATGCCTATTCCAGGTTATTCTAGGTGTACCATTGGGGGTGACCCACATTATCGCACCTTTGATGGCCTGAACCATCACTTCCAGGGCAAGAGTAGTTATCTGTTGGCACGGACCTCTTCTTCTATATTTGACTATATGGAGCCATTTACCGTTGAAGGCAAAAATGAGCCCATGTTCTTATTCAGTAAATTCAGTTTATTGAAAGAGCTGCGAATTGAAGTTTACAATCAAGTCATATTATTCAGACAAAACAGGATATTAGTGGTAAGTGTAAAACTATTGGTGATGAGTTTACGTACAACATTAACATGTACATAACCATAATACATAGACTTAACACTTTCTTCACCAAAGGTCATTGATGCCTTGGCCAAATATAACAGCATCAGCAGGGCTCAGTTAACTTGGATGTAAAATGTAACTGTATGACTAATTTGCACCTAAATAATAATATATTATCATATATTATAGTGATAATTTTTTTCACAATATATTGCTTTTATTTGTCATCCTATTTTAATAAAAACCCTGTACTTTTTTATTATAGTCTGATATATGAGCAATAATGCAAATAATAATAACATGTTTTAATTTTTTTTAATTAATTTTTTTTTCAAAACTGTAATTGTTTTCACCCCTTCAGGTTGCAGTGACATCTGCAGTGCCATCAGCAAGTTTAGGACTTTCTTTGTCAATGAATCCTCCAGCTTGCATATAATCACTATATCATAACAGACATAATTATCTCATAATTGGGAAACACTCTGATTAGTTCATGATTATTAGTGGGGAATCTGAGCTGTCAGTCTGAGCTGAGGATTTTAGCTGTCAAAAGGGAGGGTATTTAATAACATATGCTCGGAGCATCTTGCTGAGGAACATTAATAAAATAAAACCTTAGATTGCGAGTAACTTGGTCTGTGAATGTTTTTTCAAGACGAGCAAATTTTTAAAATAAATTTTAACTTGATAAACGAGCGAGGTCTTGCAATACAAGTAGTTACATATAGTTACATAGTGGGTGAGGTTGAAAAAAGACACAAGTCCATCAAGTCCAACCTATTTGTGTGATTATGTGTCAGTATTACATTGTATATCCCTGTATGTTGCAGTCATTCAGGTGCTTATCTAATGGTTTCTTGAAGCTATCAATGCTCCCCGCTGAGACCACCGCCTGTGGAAGGAAATTCCACATCCTTGCCGCTCTTACAGTAAAGAACCCTCTATGTAGTTTAAGGTTAAACCTCTTTTCTTCTAATTTTAATGAGTGGCCACGAGTCTTGTTAAACTCTCTTCTGCGAAAAAGTTTTATCCCTATTGTGGGGTCACCAGTACGGTATTTGTAAATTGAAATCATATCCCCTCTTAAGCGTCTCTTCTCCAGAGAGAATAAGTTCAGTGCTCACAACCTTTCCTCATAACTAAGATCCTCCAGACCCTTTATTAGCTTTGTTGCCCTTCTTTGTACTCGCTCCATTTCCAGTACATACTTCCTGAGGACTGGTGCCCAGAACTGGACAGCATACTCCAGGTGCGGCTGGACCAGAGCCTTGTAGAGTGGGAGAATTATCGTTTTATCTCTGGAGTTGATCCCCTTTTTAATGCATGCCAATATTCTGTTTGCTTTGTTAGCAGCAGCTTGGCATTGCATGCCATTGCTGAGCCTGTCATCTACTAGGACCCCCAGGTCCTTTTACATCCTAGATTCCCCCAGAGGTTCTCCCCCCAGTGTATAGATTGCATTCATATTTTTGCCACCCAAATGCATTATTTTACATTTTTCTACATTGAACCTCATTTGCTATGTAGTCGCCCACCCCATTAATTTGTTCAGGTCTTTTTGCAAGGTTTCCACATCCTGCGGAGAAGTTATTGCCCTGCTTAGTTTAGTATCGTCTGCAAATACAGAGATTGAACTGTTTATCCCATCCTCCAGATCGTTTATGAACAAATTAAATAGGATTGGTCCCAGCACAGAACCCTGGGGAACCCCACTACCCACCCCTGACCATTCCGAGTACTCCCCATTTATCACCACCCTCTGAACTCACCCTTGTAGCCAGTTTTAAATCCATGTACTCACCCTATGGTCCATGCCAGTGGACCTTATTTTGCACAGTAAACGTTTATGGGGACCTGTGTCAAATGCTTTTGCAAAATCCAGATACACCACGTCTACGGGCCTTCCTTTATCTAGATGGCAACTGACCTCCTCATAGAAGGTTAATAGATTGGTTTGGCAAGAACGATTCTTCTTGAATCCGTGCTGATTACTGCTAATGATACCGTTCTTATTACTAAAATCTTGTATATATTCCCTTATCATCCCCTCCAAGAGTTTACATACTATTGATGTTAGGCTAACTGGTCTGTAATTCCCAGGGATGTATTTTGGGCCCTTTTTAAATATTGGTGCTACATTGGCTTTTCTCCAATCAGCTGGCACCATTCCAGTCAGTAGACTATCTGTAAAAATTAGTAACAACGGTCTGGCAATCACTTGACTGAGTTCCCTAAGTACCCTCGGATGCAAGCCATCTGGTCCCGGTGATTTATTAATGTTAAGTTTCTCAAGTCTAATTTTAATTCTGTCCTCTGTTAACCATGGAGGTGCTTCCTGTGTTGTGTCATGAGGATAAACACTGCAGTTTTGGTTACTGAAGCCCCCTGATTCACTCGTGAAGACTGAGAAGAATAAATTCAATACCTTCGCCATCTCCCCATCCTTTGTAACCAGATGTCCTTCCTCATTCTTTATGGGGCCAATATGGTCTGTCCTCCCTTTTTTACTGTTTACATACTTAAAGAATTTCTTGGGATTTTTTTTTGCTCTCCTCCCCTATGTGTCTTTCATGTTCTATCTTAGCCGTCCTTATTGCACCCTTACATTTCTTGTTGCATTCTTTATAAAGTCTGAATGCTGAGGATGATCCCTCAACCTTGTATTTTTTGAAGGCCTTCTCCTTTGCTTTTATATGCATTTTTACATTGGAGTTAAGCCATCCAGGACTTTTGTTCGCTCTTTTAAATTTATTACCCAATAGGATACATTGGCTAATACCCTTATTTAATATGCTCTTAAAGCAAACCCATCTCTCCTCCGTATTCTTTGTTCCTAATATTTTATCCCAATTTATGCCTTTTAGCAAGGTTTGTAGTTTAGGGAAGTTGGCTCTTTTGAAATTCAGTATCTTTGTATTCCCTTTATGTTTCCTATTTGTGTGATTTATACTGAAACTAATTGACCTGTGATCACTGTTACCTAAATTGCCCCGTATTTCCACATCCGTGATCAGGTCTGTATTGTTGGTAATCAGTAGATTCAGTAATGTTTTATTTCTAGTTGGTGCGTCTACCATCTGACCCATAAAATTGTCCTGCAAGACATTAAGGAACTGGCGAGCCTTAAATGAATGTGCGGTTCCCTCCGCCCAGTCTATGTCTGGATAATTAAAATCCCCCATTATGATAACACTTCCCATGCTTGCTGCTAATCCAATTTGTGATAGGAGATCTGTTTCCACTTCCTCCCTCAGGTTAGGGGGGCCTATAGCATACTCCCAGTATTATTTTCCCCTTAGCTTCATCCCTTTGGAGTTCTACCCTTAAGGATTCCACCTCCTCTCTAGCTCCCTCAGTGATGTCATCTCTCACATTCACTTGTACATTATTCTTGATATATAGGCATACCCCTTCCCCTTTTTTACCCTCTCTATCCTTGCGGATATATATATGTATATATGTATACCCTTGAATGTTTGCCAGCCAATCATGAGAGCTGTTGAACCAGGTCTCTGAAATTCCCACAAAATCCAAATCCTCCTCGTACAACAGTATCTCTAGTTCACCCATCTTGTCCGCCATGCTCCTGGCATTGGTAAACATGCCACATAGTTTAGACCGGTCGCATATTGTCCTCGTATTGGGTGTTTCGAGATTGCAACTAGGACTTGCTACTATACTCACCTTGGGTTTTTGTGCTTTGGTTAACCTACCACAAATGCCCCCAATACTACCCTCCGGAATATCTTCCACACTGGCTATCTCTGCCTCTGGACCCTCCCCCCATCGCCTAGTTTAAGAACCCCTCTAACTTTTTGGCCATCTTCATTCCCAGCAGATCTGCACCCTCCTCATTTAGGTGCAGTCCGTCCCTTCTATAGTACCGGTTACCGACTGAGAAGTCGGCCCAGTCCTCCAGGAACCCAAACCCCTCCTTACTATACCAGCTCTTCAGCCACTTGTTTACTTCCCTAATCTTCCTCTGCCTTTCTGGTGTGGCTCGATGTACCGGTAGTATTCCTGAGAATACTACCTTGGAGGTCCTTTTCCTCAATTTAGCTCCTAAGTCCCTAAAATCGTTCTTTAGGACACTCCATCTGCCTCTGACTTTGTCATTGGTGCCAACGTGCACCATGACAGCTGGGTCTTCCCCAGCCCCTCCCAGTAATCTGTCCACAAGATCCGTGATGTGCCGAACCCGAGCGCCCGGTAGACAACATACTGTTCGGCGCATCAGGTCTTGGTTACACATTGCCCTCTCTGTCCTTCTAAGAAGTCCCCTACCACCAGAATCTGTCTTTCCTTTCCCTTTGCTGCCCCCCCACTCTCACTGGAGGAGTTCTTCCCCCAGTAGCTAGGAGAGTCCCTCAGCTCCAGCAATACTGGACCCTGACTGGTTTCACCAATGTCACTCAATGGAGCGTACTGAGTATAAGGCTCAGTTCACATTGCCGCAACTTGGGATCCAACTTGTGAGAATCCAAGTTGCGTGACATGTGAAATCCAGTTGAATTTTAGTCAATGAAAGCTGTCTTAATTAGTACTACTGAAGTTGCTCCGACTTTAGAAAAGGCTCCTGTACTACTTCAAGGCGACTTCTAACCAACCAATCAATGTCAGATCCTTATCTTAACCACTTCAGCCCCAGAAGGATTTACCCCCTTCCTGATCAAGCCCTTTTTTGCGATACGGCACTGCGTCACTTTAACTGACAATTGCGAGATCGTGCAGCGTTGTACCAAAACAAAATTTACGTCCTTTTTTCCCACAAATAGAGCTTTCTTTTGGTGGTATTTGATCACCTCTGCGGTTTTTATTTTTTGTGCTATAAGAGCGACAATTTAAAAAAAAAAGCAATATTTTTTAATATTTGCTATAATAAATATCCCCAAAAAAATATAAAAAACAAATTTCTTCCTCAGTTTAGGCCAATATGTTTTCTTCTACATACTTTTGGTAATTTTTTTTTTTGCAATAAGCGTATATTGATTTTGTTTGCTCAAAAGGTATCGCGTCTAATGGGGATAGATTTATGTCATTTTTATTATAATTTTTTTTTTATCAGTAATGGCAGTGATCTGTGATTTTTATCATGACTGCGACATTGCGACGGACAGATTGGACACTTTTGACACTTTTTTGGAACCATTGACATTTATGCAGCGATCAGTGCTATAAAAATCCACTGATTACTGTGTAAATGGCACTGGCAGGGAAGGGGTTAAACACTAGGGGGCGATCAAGAGGTTAAGTGTGTTCTCTCAGTGTGTTCTAACTGTAGGGGGGATGGGCTCACTAGAACATGACAGAGATCACTGCTCCCGATCACTGGGAGCAGTAGATCCCTGTCATGTTGCTAAGCAGAACAGGGAAATGCCGTTCTGCCTCTCCGTGCCACAATCGCGGGCCACTGGTGGACATTGAGTCTGCAGGACCCGTGGGCACACTCTCGCGTGGCGCGGCAGGCATGCGCCCGCTAGCTGCCAATGACAGAGCGACGTACGGGTACATCGTTTTGCGCAACCATGCCACTTTGCCGACTTATATCGACGTGAGTCGGTTGATAAGTGGTTAATTGATGTGATTTGGATCCAACATTACAGGAAGATTACACAGGCTTTCCCTGAAGTTGCTTTGAAGTTGCCTGGCAAAGTCGTGCTGACTTTGAGGTTATGGCAGTGTGAACCACCACTCTTTTCTTTTATATTCTGTAGCTCCCGAAGTACAGGTTAATTTGTTTTATTTTTACAGTACTCTTTATGCTGTATTTTGTATTGCTGTAATCATTTTTATATGAATAAATAGTTGTGGAACGAATCATCTGAGTTTCCATTATTTCTTATGGGGAAATTTGCTTTGATATACGAGTGCCTTGCATTATAAGCATGGTTCTGGAATGAATTATGCTCACAATCCAAGGTTTTACTGTGTAGGGATGATGGGTTTGAATATATTACATATCGTTGAAGAATGTTTTCACTTGCCAGTGAGCCTGTGATATGGTCAAACACTAAGTTGAGTTGAAAAGAATTTAAGTTTAATGTCGGCCTGCTTGGATAATGTTGGCTTGATTGGCCTGCTTAAAATTGCATTGCATTCTCTTTAAATATGTCCAACTGATTACTGCAATCGCAGCAACACAGATTAATTTAATTTTAAATGAAGGCCTGTTAAAAAGCTACATAAAAAGCAAAGATCATAAGCTTAAACAACATCTTAGGAAGCCTTGCCCTTATTTCAGAATTTGTTCATTTATACATGATCCCTCACACTACATGCTACAAGCTGTATGTTACACTGCAATACATTTTTTGTCAGCTCCGTTATAGCTTGACACACACCCTGTTTAGTATTTTGTAAAGATTTATTTTTGTCCAACTCAGAGACACTATTACCAAATATAAAAGCATCAAAGCATGTATTTGTATAATTTATAGTAACCATTATGCTTTGGAAACATTTAGATTTTTTATGTTAATAATAACACTGTTAAAACATTTACATTTGGAGATTTTGTTTGAGAATTGTTACTTTATATTGACATCTTTACACTTCTTTGTAGCTTAATGGTGTGAAAACAGTACCTCCTGTTCGTCCACATGAAGGAATATACATCTATCAGAGGCCAACAAGAATCTACATGGAAACTGATTTTGGTTTTTCTATCAGCTTTGATGGCAAGGAAAATGCAGGTACTGTATATATAACAAAACAGTGTAGTATCTATCTATCTATCTATCTATCTATCTATCTATCTATCTATCTATCTATCTATCTATCTATCTATCTATCTATCTATCTATCTATCTATCTATCTATCTATCTATCTATCTATCTATCTATCTATCTATCTATCTATCTATCTATCCATCTATCTATCTATCTATCTATCTACGTATCTATCTATCTATATTTTTTAAATTATCCTCGGTTTATATAGCAAAATTTGCCAGAGTTGCTTTGTTGCCTCTGTATCAGGACAGAATATGGCGCAACACTGACATGCTAAAGTCATATCTACTTTTGCAAGGATTAATTACAATTGATAGGTCATTCCAACTCAGATATTCATAATCTGCCAAAATTGGTTTATACTTGTTTCATTTCAACCTTGGTTTTTATTTTTGTCTTCTATTCTTAGGTGAACTAGTAAAGGTGTTCATTGCACCACTTAAGGACTAGCCTCGTTTTGAGATTTTGGTGTTTACAAGTTTAAAACAGTTTTTTTGCTAGAAAATTTCTTAGGACCCCCAAACATTATATATATAGTTTTTTTTTCTAAAACCCTACAGAATAAAGTGGCGGTCATTGCAATACTTTTTTTCACACCGTATTTGCGCAGTGGTCTTACAAGCGCACTTTTTTGGAAAAAATTCACTTTTTTGAATAAAAAAATAAGACAACAGTAAAGTTAGCCCAATTTTTTTTATATTGTGAAAGATAATGTTACACAAATTAAATTGATACCCAACATGTCATGCTTCAAAGTTGCGTCCGCTCGTGGAATGGCGTCAAACTTTTACCCTTAAAAATCTCCGTAGGCGACGTTTAAAAAATTCTACAGGTTGCATGTTTTGAGTTTCAGAGGAGGTCTAGGGCTAGAATTATTGCTCGCACTCCACATGTGTGGTTTGACCACCATTTTCATATGCAGGCGCTACTCAGGTATGCGTTCGCTTCTGCGAGCAAGCTCGTCGGGACAGGGCGCTTTAAAAAAAAAAAAAAAATGTTATTTATTTTACTTGATTTTATTTATTTTTTTCACTGTTTTTTTTTTTTTTTTTTAAATGGGTCACTTTTTTCCTATTACACGGAATGTAAACATCCCTTGTAATAGAAAAAAGCATGACAGGTTCTCTTAAATATGAGATCTGGGGTCAAAAAGTCCTCAGATCTCATATTTGGACTTAAATGCAATCATAAAAAAAAAATGTTATTTGAAAAAATGACTTTGAAAAAATGGCCCTTTAAGACGTATGGGCGGAAGTGACGTTATGATGTCGCTTCCACCCTGCTATGGTAGGGAGATGGGTGGGGGCCATCTTCCCCTCACTCGTCTCCATACCCGGCCATGGACAGGTCCCGATCGCCTCTGCCACTGCCGACGGCTCCGGTAAGTGGCGGAGGGTGCGGGAGAGCTGCCAATAATGGTGATCTTGTGGCGAATCTGCTGCAGAGACCACTATTATCATAAACATGACTGGCTCCTGAAGAGATGAATACCTCAGTTGTGGCAGCAGCTGCTGCCATTACCAAGATATCATCTTTAAAGTGCCGACGTATATGTACAGGAGCTGATCGGCAAGTATGTGACATGGCTGTACACCATGGGAAGCCCATAGTTAGCATTATTTGTCCATTATGCAAGCTCAGACAGTAAATTATTCCACTCCTGACCAAACTGGCGCTTGTGTGTGTTAATTATTTGTATGTTGTAAATAAATCGGTGCATTTTGTTCAACTCTACATGATATCTTTGAACAACACAGATATATAAAAAAAAAAAATCATAGTCATTTTCTTTGAAAACAGCTGAAATCAATAATAGGTGCGAATAGAATAACAGTATAAATTTAACTCCCCTAAGCACTATTTGCAAGTAAACTGAAAATATGGAGCTCCGTCACTATAGATGCTGAATGCAGAAACAGAGTTCTGCCCACAATACAACTTAATTTTGAACTTATTTCTTGTTGAGTCAGTGTGAGCTATTGGGGTGGTGTGATCCAAAGTCTGCATGCTACATTACTTCCAGCACAAGAAATTCAAAGTTCAGCAAACACAGATGTGTATATTGAGTTGTTTGACTCAGAAAAGTCTACCATGTGCTCCCTTTTAAAGCTTGTGGAGAAGTAACCTAACATACCCCAGTGCCATTTTGAAAAAGATGAGTTACTGTATATGTTGCCACTGCTGAACATGTCATTGTTGCCAATGGTGGCATGCACACAGACACAGAGTATTTTCTACTGACTAACAACTAACAACTAGAGATGAGCCAGCGGTTCGAGTCGAACGTAGGTTTGACTCGAACATCGGGTGTTCGTTTGTTCTAAAACGAACCGAACATATGGGGCGTTTGCGGAAAATTCAAGCGACCATTGAACGCCCTATAATGCACTGCGAGATTGCAGTGCATTTAGCCTGCACACACAGCCTGATGTTGCAGTTTGTTTCATGGCATTCAATAAAACAGTAAATAGCCATTTCTGGAAGGAACACATTGAAGCACAGCCTATATTTGTTGATATACATACAGTTGCAACCAAAAGGTCTGTTATGTTAAAATGTGAAAGTAAGAAATGATAACTGTTATCATTAAGGTTTGCTGTATGTACTTGTTAAAAAGGGGGATTATTTATGGCATGGTTCAAGATTCATTAAATATTGACTGCATGATGATTCATTTTTGTAATTTTTAAAAAAATGTGGTTCAAGTTTAGATTATAATACAGAGACAAGAGTTTATATAACAGTAATGAACATGTTTTCCATTTGTTTTGCTATTTTTAAATTAGAAATTATTGTACCAAGTGGCTACCAAAGTCTGCTTCAGGGGCTTTGTGGCAACTATGATGGACGAACATCAAATGATTTTACCAATCCTGACGGCAGACTGATTAGTGATGTGAATACATTTGGTGAAAGTTGGAATATTAAGTCACTTAAGCCAGCTACTAAAGTCAGGTATGTAATACTTGTGGAGTTATTGAATGATGCTGAAGTTTAGTTTTCTATCACACTGTATGTCTCAAAAGTATAAATCTGTATTTGAATTATTTAGAATGTTTGTGCTTTAATATAATGAATAATGACAACATTTTGATTTTAAAATTTCAATGATAAAAAAAACTAAAATCTGCAAATACAGTGTACTGAAGTCTATCTTTGCTTTAATAAAAAAATATTTTATGAAGTGGAAACAAACTTCTCAAATAAGGTGCCAGGAGGTAGATTTTTTTGGCTGAAGAGACATGCAAACTTTCTTTTAGCAATTTTTTATTATGTTTACTTTGCCTGCAGTACTTGTTGCCTGCAAGTCTGTTCATTCAGAAAGTCCGTCATAAAGTACGTCGAAAAGTCCGCCGGGCAAAGTCTGCCGTAAAGTCCGCTCATGTGTACGCGGCATTATACTCGAGTCAATAAATTTTCCCAGTTTTTTGTGTTAAAATTAGGTGCCTCAGCTTATATTCGGGTCGGCCTATACTCGAGTATATACAATAAGTAGCAATAGTTTCTAAAAGTACACATATCACCATCTAATCTATCTATCAGGTAGTACAGACCAAGTATCTTTATTAGTCTATGCAAAAATGCACTGTTCCAAATCTAAGAACTGAGAACTGCCTTAAATTTGCAAATATGCAAATTTCAGCACCCCGTTCTTCCTCCAGCCATCCTTGCTCTGTGATGTAACTTCTCATTCTCTCACCTGCCAGGGTGCGCCACAGTCTCACCTGATTTACAGGCAGGCAGTGGAGCTTGACAGTGATATCACAGAGTGGTGGACTGATGGACAGGCTGCATCCACCCTGTTTAAGTGATATGTCATATAAGGATGGTGCTACTTGCTCTAGTGAAATACAGAACTCTTGGGGGCTGACTGCAAAGCAACATTACCTACTAATTAGAACAATAGTAAGCCATTCATGCACTTAACTGTTAACAGATTTTGATGGATAAGCTTACATTTTAAAAAAATGTTTTGAGAAAAAGCCTTCCTTTGCCCTTAACTAAAATAAATATAATTTTTTTCTTGTAAAACAAAATCATACAAACTTATTTTTTTGCAGACGTGCTGCTGTGATGCCATTAGAAGAAGAAGATATCATATTAAACACAGGAGACAATTTTGCCTGTTCAACATCAGGCCTGACTTTTGTGAACAGCTCTTCATTCTGTGGAGTTATGAGAGACCCTCTTGGACCATTTAGAAACTGTATTCCATTTGTGCCACCAGAGGATTTCATTGTGTAAGTTGTTTGTGTATATTTGCCTAATATAATATTTTATTGATTGTGTTCATCACTGATAACCGTTATAATTACATTTAAAGGGACTGTATCTTTGACACATGTGCTGAGTTCCAAAGCCAAGATTTGCTATGTATTAACCTTGGGCAGTACGCATATGCCTGCCAGCAAAATGGAACCAACATTGATGGCTGGAGAGAAAAGACTGGCTGTGGTAAGTATTTATGTATGCATACTTCCTTAATATTCCTACCACTCAAGGTATACCTCTCCACAGATTCCTTCTACGCAGGGTATAATAAACATTCCATATTTATAACTCCTTTATTTTTTTTTCAATCAGCTTTGACCTGCACTGCTAACAGCATTTACAAGGACTGCACAAGTGCCTGTCCTGCATCCTGTAGCAACATGGCATCAGAGTCTGAATGTGAGGCACCATGCTATGAAGGATGCCAGTGTGAGCCTGGATACATACTCAGTGGATTTGACTGTGTGCCATACAAAGATTGTGGCTGTACTTACCTCAATAAATACTACATGGTAATAACACTCATATTTAGATTATTCATATTTAAATAACATTGCTGTGTTGCACTGATTAAATTTACTAAAGCTAAACATAAACTAAGATTTTGGTAGATATATAGTCTGTTTTGGCAAGATAGCAGTAACACGTAGCAGTAACCAAAATCTCTGGATTTATAAAGATTGGCAAACATATTTTGCAAAAGTTTTTCTCATGCATTCAAAAAATGGTGAAGAATGCACATATTTCATATACCTGTTGTGGCAGAGCGCTGCCCTTGCAGGGTCTAGAAGGAGGTTGTGACCCGAATTCTCAACCCGGATGGGTTGAGGGGCTCCAGGGAGCTTGAGATATGAAGAGGAAACTGGCTTCCTCAGTGTTTTATTCGTTTATTTTGGGACCTGGAGCCTTGAGATTTCAAAGTGATCTGGGTGGGATAAAATCTCCAAACCTGGATCCAGAATGGCCAGAGTACTGATTGGTCAGGTGTGTGCTGGGCTTTTAGTAATAACCTGACCATGGTTCTGAGCTCCACCCTGCATGAAAGACACTTTTGCAAAATCTGTCTGAGCCATTTTTCTCTCCGTACGCCAAAAGGGATTTTACCTTAATTAGCTCCACTTTTGAATTCGGCCCGTTAAATGAGACACAATATAAAAGTGGAGCATTTTAGAACTACCTTAATTTGGTACACGAATCGCTGTCAGAACCAAAAGTGTCATAAAAGCGTCATGAATTTAGCGCAATACATTATCAAGTGGGATTAACACCAGAAAAGCTGTGCAGCAGCTCTATTGAATTCCAATGTCTTTTTGTGCAGACTTGTATATTTGTTTTTAACTATTTAGTGGGCATTCACTAAAATTCTCTGCAAGGTTTCAATGCTGACAATCTATGCCCCTGATGTTCTTCCATTCTACATTATATTGGGCTTTGTGACCCCCTGTAACTATTGAAATACTTTTTTTTTTCTTGTACGTGATTGGGTATTCTTTGCAAGATGAAATTTCACCACATTCACTAAGCTCTGGGGAAAATTTTCATGCAGAGTGCAACTTTCCTTTCAAAGTTCAAATTTCCTTGCAAAGTGAACAGCCTCTTTGCCTTTAGTAAACCAACCTCACTGCTTGATGTATAAAGTGTAGGCTATATTTACTGAACCAAATCATTTAACAACATGTCCCCAGACACTCATGTGAATAACCTTATACATATTATAGAGATTTCTAAATCTTATGTAACTTGAATAATTTTTTCATGGAATGCCTCCTTGAAAGTCAGTTTAGGGCTAACAAATGTATTGTTTACTTTAACCACTTGCCGACCAGCTCACGCAGATATACTGCCTCAGGTTGGCAGCCCTGCGCGAATCGCCGTACCTGTACGACGGCTCGCGCAGGCGCAGTTGCGGGCGGGCGCGCCGCCACCGGCGTGCTCTTGCTCCCGCTGCATGCTGTGGGAGCATGCCCGGGGTCGGGCAGACTTGATGTCTGCCGGCGACCCGTAATCGCCTAGTACAGTGACAGAATGGGGATCTGCCAGTGTAAACAAGGCATATCCCTGTTCTGACAGGGAACATGTAGAGATCTACTGTCCCAGTGATTGGCTGCCAGTGAGCCCATCCCCCCTACAGTTAGAACACACCCAGGGAGCACAGTTAACACCTTGATCGCCCCCTAGTGTTAATCCCTTGCCTTCCAGTGTCATTTTTACATTGATCAATGCATTTTTATAGCACTGATCAATGTAATAATGTCACTGGTCCCCAAAAAGTGTCATTTGGGGTCCGATTTGTCTGCCCCAATGTCGCAGTGCCGCTAAAAATCGCAGATCGCTGCCATTACTAGTAAAAACAATAAAAAAATAAAAGTCCCCAAATCTATCCCATAGTTTGTAGACGCGATAACTTTTGTGCAAACCAATCAATATAAAGTAAAAAATATTGCTTTTTTTCAAAATTGTCGCAATTTGTTTGTTTATAGCACAAAAAATAAAAACTGCAGAGGTGATCAAATACCACCAAAAGAAAGCTCTATTTGTGGGGAAAAAAGGATGTAAATTTTGTTTGGGTACAGCATTGCGCGACTGCGCAATTGTCAGTTAAAGCGATGCAGTTCCATTACCCAAAAAATGGCCTGGTCTTTGGGGGGGGGGTAAATCCTTCTGCGGTTGAAGTGGTTAAAAGCATATAATAACATTTTGTATTTAATCTGTTTCTTGCAGATTGGCGATCGCTTCATTACAGATGACTGTTCACAGAACTGCACTTGCGCAGATACTTCCTCCGTAGTTTGTGAGGACATACAGTGTAAAGAATGGGAGGAATGTACTACAGCCAATCAGATTCGTGGATGCTATATCCGTAAGTGGGCTTTTAATCCTTTTTATCAGAATTAGGAGTAAACAAATAGGCCACTTATGACATTTGCGCAGTGCAAAATAGTGAAGCTTACTTTACAAGTAATCTGAAATTTGCAACAACAATGGCACAAATGACTTTCAGAAGTACCAAAAGCTATAGATCTTTGGGAAATAACATTTCAGAATGTATTGTACAACTTTCTAACATTGTATGTTGTGATTACAGCAAGCCCATGTCTGGAAAATCCTTGTGAGAATGGTGGTACCTGTGTGGAATTGCCAGGAACAGACAATACGACTGATGGCATGCGCTGTATGTGCCCCAGCACCCACAAAGGGACCTACTGTGAGGAGGAGACTGAAAGTAAGTTATCAGTTAGTTTATGCCACAAATATGTACATCTTTAGGATAGAGTATGCAGTAATTGTGTCGCTTTAATGAAATAAGGTCACAGCTTTCACTTTTCTGAATAAAATATTTTGCATTTGGCTTTGGATGGCCAGAACTCTTCTGCACTGTGCCAAGAAATATTATTGGCACTTATCTAATAAAATAGTACAATCTATTTAATAAAATAGTACAATTAGCAGTAATACTCAATAACCTGTAGTAACCAATCCATCTTTTAGTCTGGCACAGATATAATCAGTCTGCTGGCCATAACTGCGCATACTGGACTAAGCACCTTTTAACCCTTTCACTGCTAGACTAGTTATCACATTTTTTTCCACACGCTTAAAAAATTATTTTAGGCCTGAAGATTGCATAAAACCTCTAAAATGTTATATATTTTCTGAAAGCAGATAACTTATAGAATAAATTAGTGGTAGTTCCAGTTTTTTATGTTACACGATAATATCGCAATAAAAACACAAAATTTTGGTAAAAAAATACACTCAAGTTAATTTTAGGGCACACAAGTTCAATAAATTGCTCAATTTTTTGGGTAAAATATAAAAGATGAGATTGCATAAAGTAAATAGATAACCAACATGTCATGGCAACAAACTTCAATACCCTATATTTTCTATAGGTGATACTTTAAAACCCCCCTATAGGTCATTGGTTTAAGCTTTAATGTTACAGAGGTGGTCTGGTAGTAGAAATATCATTCTCACTCCGGCGTGCATGGCATTATGTAACATGTGTATTGCAATCAGTGTTTTCATGCGCAGGCACCCTCGACGAGTACATTTACGTTTGTATGTGTGTATATGTGGGGGTGGGGGGGTCTCAATTTTTTGGGGGTAGGAAATTTTATATGCTTGGGAGTAACCTTAATTTTTTACAATTTAAAATACATTTTTTTACTTAACTTTTTTTTCATCACATAGGGGGCAACTTCACTTTAATGAGACATCTGGGGTCTAAAAGACCCCAGATGTCTCCCCTGTACTCCACTGTGCAGATTGCATTGCATTACATTCTTTCAGGGCCATGCTGGCTGGGGAAGCTGACACGGAGACCCGGAAATGACGTCAAACACATCACTTCTGGGTCAGCAACAAGGAGGAGAGGAGAGCAGATATGTGTCCACTCAGCTCCCTCCCCCCTACCCAGTAACACCCACTATGCTGGTCCCGCACTTACAGATGGGCAAGCATAGCCAGAGATACATGACAGGGGCACACATTACCAGGGGGTGTAAAAGCAATCTGATGCCACCAGATGTGCCAGACTGCTTTCATCTGACAGGCGGCATTCTACTTGTCAGTTATACACACACTGAGTATGTGTAAAAAACCCCTGCCCCTGCTGTCAGGTTCGTATGACGTACAGATCTGACAGTGAAAGGGTTAAAGAGATATATATATATATATATATATATATATATATATATAATATATTATATTATTTTAATATAGAGAGATAGTTGTTTTATTATTTACAAAATGAAAATTATTATTGTTGCTATCAGTGGCGGTGCGTCCATTAGGAGCGCCCGGGCGCCACCCCCTCTGTCGCGCCACCCCAGGGCTGGACTGGGACAAAAATTTGGCCCTGGACTTCATCCAGACCGACCCACTTTACTCCAAACACCTGGTGTTGGCGCTTCAATCTTCTCGGCACCGTGGTTGATATGGTGTCAGGATGATTGAAGTGCATTATTTCTATTATTACATTGTAATATAACATTAAATAATCCAACTCACCATAATGCAGAATCAGTGGGAGCCCTGAGTGTGTCACCTGCCATGTCACTTGCCACATCGCCTGCCACCAGATGCAGTGTGTCACTTGCCATGGCACTTGTCAGCAGAGGCAGCTTGTCACTTGCCACATCGCCTGCCACCAGATGCTGCATGTCACTTGCCACGTTGCCTGCCACCAGGTGCCGCATGTCACTTGCCACCATCGCCTGCCACCAGATGCAGCCTGTCACTTGCCACGTTACCCGCCACCAGATGCAAAATGTCACTTGCCACGTCACTTGTCAGCAGAGGCAGCTTGTCACTTGCCATGTCGCCTGCCACCAGATGCTGCATGTCACTTGCCACGTTGCCTGCCACCAGGTGCCGCATGTCAATTGCCACCATCGCCTGCCACCAGATGCTGCATGTCACTTGCCACGTTGCCTGCCACCAGATGCAAAATGTCACTTGCCACATCACTTGTCAGCAGAGGCAGCTTGTCACTTGCCACGTTGCCTGCCACCAGATGCTGCATGTCACTTGCCACGTTGCCTGCCACCAGGTGCCGCATGTCAATTGCCACCATCGCCTGCCACCAGATGCCGCATATCACTAGCCCCGTCGCCTGTCACCTGCCAAGTCACTTGTCACCAGATGCAGTGCTACTACAGGACTTGATGGGCACCTCCAACCCAGCTCTGTACCCCCCAACACACAACGTGACAGGGGAGGAGAGAGAGATACACAGCGCCAAATGTAGCATTAAAACAACTTGTATTCCACTTAAAGAAGGTTACTGACAAAGATAGTAGGGTGAAAGGCATTGAGACACTGTGCAAGAGTCCGGGCTTGTCATCGATCTGAATTAGGAGCTGCCACCGGGAACCGATCGGGCCAGTAGATGCAGAGCAATGGTGTGTACTACTACTTCCTGGTAGCAGTGGATCGCATGATGGGACGGACGTGATGTCATCATCCAGAAATGATGCAAGATGTGGGAGGTGATGCATCCTTTAGGCCATCATTCCTCCACCACCAGGAAGTAGTAGTACACACCGATGAGCTCTGCATCTACTGGCCCGTTAGGTTCCCGGTGGCGGCTCCTAATTCAACTTGATGACAAGCCTGGACTCTTGCACAGTGTTTCAATGCCTTTTCCCCTACTAACTTTGTCAGTAACGTTCTTTAAGCGGAATAAAAGTTGTCCTAATGCTACATTTGGCGCTGTGTATCTCTCTCTCCTCCCCTGTCTCTGAAACTGGCCCACTGAGCCAAATCGGCCCACTGGGTATCTCCCGGTAGTCCCGATAGCCAGTCCATCCCTGCGCCACCCCTGTGCCACCCCCTGCGCCACCCCCTCTGTGTATTCATGGCCACTGTAGCCACCCCTTATTCAGACATCTGGCCTCTTTTCAGACGCCGGGCGCCTGAATTACAGCAGCAGGGTTTTTTTTAAGCACCTGATTAGAGCCATAGGCTCTAATAGGCTTCAAAAAAGGTAGATTCGGAGCACAGAGCATCGCGCTCGGAGCACACCCAAGTGTGTTAGAAAAGTGCATGAATATTCACTTTTCTAACACTGAACCGCCTTTCAGCCAATCAGGAGGCGCGGGTCTAATACCCATCACCTGATTGGCTGAAGGAACAGGCGCTCCAATTGAATGCCTAGCAGGAAGGAAAAAGAGGCAAATGGAGGACTCAGGAGCCGCCGCCTGACCCGCTGCTCATCCCACAGCTCACTGCCGTCACCCGCTGCCTGATCCCCCACCAAGATGGGGTAAGTGCTGGGCAGTCAGCAAGCGAGAGTGTGGGTGGGGAGGTCACAGTGGCTGCATTTGATGGGCACAAGTGGCTGCATTTGATGGTGAAAAATAGGCTGCATTTGATGGGGCAAAAGTGGCTGCATTTTATGGGCACAAGTGGCTGCATTTGACAGGCACAAGTGGCTGCATTTGATGTGCACAAGTGGCTGCATTTGACGGGCACAGTGGCTGCATTTCACAGGCACAAGTGGCTGCATTTGATGGGCACAGTGGCTGCATTTCACAGGCACAAGTGGCTGCATTTGACGGGCACAGTGGCTGCATTTGATGGGCACAGTGGCTGCATTTGATGGGCACAGTGGTGACATTTGACAGGCACAGTGGCTGCATTTGACGGGCACAGTGGCGGCATTTGATGGGCACAGTAGCTGCATTTAATGGGCACAGTGGCTGCAATTGATGGGCACAGTGGCTGCATTTGATGGGCACAAGTGGCTGCATTTGATGGGCACAAGTGACAGCATTTGATGGACACAGTGGCTGCATTTGACGGGCACAGTGGCTGCATTTGTTAGGCACAGTGGTGACATTTGACGGACACAGTGGCTGCATTTTATGGACACAGTGGCGGCATTTGATGGGCACAGTAGCTGCATTTAATGGGCACAGTGGCTGCAATCGATGGGCACAGTGGCTGCATTTGATGGGCACAAGTGGCTGCATTTGATTGGCACAAGTGGCTGCATTTGACGGGCACAAGTGGCTGCATTTGACGGGCACAGTGGCTGCATTTCACAGGCACAAGTGGCTGCATTTGATGGGCACAGTGGCTGCATTTGATGGGCACAGTGGCTGCATTTGATGGGCACAGAGGTGACATTTGACGGACACAGTGGCTGCATTTGATGGGCACGGTGTCGGCATTTAATGGGCAGAGTAGCTGCATTTAATGGGCACAGTGGCTGCAATTGATGGGCACAGTGGTTGCATTTGATGGGCACAAGTGGCTGCATTTGATGGGCACAAGTGACAGCATTTGATGGACACAGTGACTGCATTTGACGGGCACAGTGGCTGCATTTGTTAGGCACAATGGTGACATTTGACGGACACAGTGGCTGCATTTGACGGACACAGTGGTGGAATTTGATGGGCACAGTAGCTGCATTTAATGGACACAGTGGCTGCAATCAATGGACACAGTGGCTGCATTTGATGGGCACAAGTGGCTGCATTTGATGGGCACAAGTGGCTGCATTTGATTGGCACAAGTGGCTGCATTTGATTGGCACAGTGGCTGCATTTTATGGGCACAGTGGTAGCATTTGATGGACACAGTGGCTGCATTTGACAGGCACAGTGGCTGCATTTGACAGGCACAGTGGCTGCATTTGATGGACACAGTGGCTGCATTTGACGGGCACAGTGGCTGCATTTGTTAGGCACAATGGTGACATTTGACGGACACAGTGGCTGCATTTGACGGACACAGTGGTGGAATTTGATGGGCACAGTAGCTGCATTTAATGGACACAGTGGCTGCAATCAATGGACACAGTGGCTGCATTTGATGGGCACAAGTGGCTGCATTTGATGGGCACAAGTGGCTGCATTTGATTGGCACAAGTGGCTGCATTTGATTGGCACAGTGGCTGCATTTTATGGGCACAGTGGTAGCATTTGATGGACACAGTGGCTGCATTTGACAGGCACAGTGGCTGCATTTGACAGGCACAGTGGCTGCATTTGACGGGCACAGTGGCTGCATTTCACAGGCACAAGTGGCTGCATTTGATGGGCACAGTGGGTGCATTTGATGGGCACAGAGGTGACATTTGACGGACACAGTGGCTGCATTTGACGGGCACAGTGGCGGCATTTGATGGGCACAGTAGCTGCATTTAATGGGCACAGTGGCTGCAATTGATGGGCACAGTGGCTGCATTTGATGGGCACAAGTGGCTGTATTTGATGGGCACAAGTGACAGCATTTGATGGACACAGTGGCTGCATTTGACGGGCACAGTGGCTGCATTTGTTAGGCACAGTGGTGACATTTGACGGACACAGTGGCTGCATTTGATGGACACAGTGGCTGCAATCGATGGGCACAGTGGCTGCATTTGATGGGCACAAGTGGCTGCATTTGATTGGCACAAGTGGCTGCATTTGACGGGCACAAGTGGCTGCATTTGACGGGCACAGTGGCTGCATTTCACAGGCACAAGTGGCTGCATTTGATGGGGACAGTGGCTGCATTTGATGGGCACAGTGGCTGCATTTGATGGGCACAGAGGTGACATTTGACGGACACAGTGGCTGCATTTGACGGGCACAGTGGCAGCATTTGATGGGCAGAGTAGCTGCATTTAATGGGCACAGTGGCTGCAATTGATGGGCACAGTGGTTGCATTTGATGGGCACAAGTGGCTCCATTGGATGGGCACAAGTGAAAGCATTTGATGGACACAGTGGCTGCATTTGACGGGCACAGTGGCTGCATTTGTTAGGCACAATGGTGACATTTGACGGACACAGTGGCTGCATTTGATGGACACAGTGGCGGCATTTGATGAGCACAGTAGCTGCATTTAATGGACACAGTGGCTGCAATCAATGGACACAGTGGCTGCATTTGATGGGCACAAGTGGCTGCATTTGATGGGCACAAGTGGCTGCATTTGATTGGCACAAATGGCTGCATTTGACTGGCACAGTGGCTGCATTTTATGGGCACAGTGGCAGCATTTGATGGACACAGTGGCTGCATTTGACAGGCACAGTGGCTGCATTTGACAGGCACAGTGGCTGCATTTGACGGGCACAGTGGTGACATTTGACAGGCACAGTGGCTGCCTTTTAGGGGCACAGTGGCAGCATTTGATGGGTGCAGTGGCTGCAATTGATGGGCACAGTGGCTGCAATTGATGGGCACAGTGGCTGCATTTGACGGGCGCAGTGGCTGCAATTGATTGCACAGTGCATTTGATGTTTTTTTTTCAGTATGTTTCAGAATTTTTTAGTTTGTTTGCGCCCCCCCCCCCCCCCCGCCCCAAACATTTTGAGCACCAGCCGCCATTGCTTGCTATAATTTTATATCATATTTTTTACATTAATCATTATATATGTTTTAGCTAATTGGGTAAAGGTTAGACGTCATTCAGGTCTTGTATTACTTTGAAAATAAATTTGGTATTGTTAAAATTGCCCCATTCTAATAAATGTTTCCTTTTTTTCTTGCTTCTAGTTAACAACACAGTTATATACATTGTGATTGGTGTCGTTCTTGGAGTCTTCGTCATCAGCTTTGTGTTTATTATTGCTGCATACTTCTACTTGAAATCCAAGTATGTATATTTTTTCCATACACAGGAGATTATATAAGCAAGTATAGTGTATCTGGTACATATATACTTTTTTCCTGCATGTCTGGTTAAGCTAACACTGCACAAACCGATTGATATATTTAAAAACATGAAATGAGTTGTTTATTAGAGCCTAGTCTTGCCACAGCTTCTAGTTCCAATTGATTCACACTTACCACAAGTAGCAGCTTCGACTCTCGTTTTACTATAGTAATTCATGTTCTAATTAAACAGTGTTGGCTACCAAAGTGAAAATAAAGCATATTATTTGGAGGTCATACATAAAATTACATTTGATTATTATATTTTATAACTTGTGGTTGAATTTGAAGGAACACTTTACCAAACAAATGTCTTATCCTAGTAATGATATGTGGTTAATATCTGTAATAATAGTATTTAATATTTGAATTCCTTTTTTATCTCACATGCTTATATTTATATTTTATTCACATTTACATACAGACTCGGTTTTACAGGGGGAATGTCCAGGTCCAGGGGTAAAAATTGTAGTGATTTCTCTAGCGTGTAAACAGTGTTGTCACCCTTCTGAAAAAAGTTGAAAATCAACAGATCAACTGACAGGATCAAAAACCACTAATGCTACATTACAGGCGGCTCAGATAAACAATTAGTGCTCTTTTACTATTATTGACAGACTGCATCAAAAATAACCTTTGACCACAATCCTATTTTAATAATTTGCTATGTGTTTTCCATTTACAGAAAAAAGAAGGATAGATTTATAGAGTCATCTGATTCCGCTGAAAGTGGAAGAAACAACTCAAACCACGGATCTATACGTCTTTCATTTGATGAACCTGGAGACCGACTGAACATGGCACTTAATGAGAATTTGTATCAAAAAATTGACAATGAACAGGAATTCAGGATAAGTGAAGATGGTGAAATACAGGAGGAAAGTGATAAGATCAAAGGTCATATAAATCTGGCATACAATGACAATACAAATGACAGTGATATAAAGAGCACCAACGAAAACATCAACATGAAGGCAGCAAATGAAGAGTCAGGGGCTCAGGTTAATCTTGCTTTTGAGGATGATGAATACATAAATGAAGCTGATGAAATTACAGAATTTTAAATATCTAAATTAAGTCAAACTTTCTATTTTTGATTCTGTACCATGCACTATATGCTAGCAAATTGCATCCCATCCTTTGATCTAATTGAGAGATTTCCAAAACATGCTACATTATATATTTTTTTACACTATGTCATGTATAAATTATAATATATTTCATGCATTCAAAATTATATTGTTTGTAAAGATGTAACATGTTGGCTGTCATTTGAACCTGCTCAATAAAATGATTATTATGCATTTAAATGGTAGCAAGCATAATTGTATTACACCTCAGAAAAGTTGATAAAATAGCTTTGAAACAAGATAAAGGAGTTATAGGAGATACAATAAAGATATAGGAAAAAACAGATCAATAATATCCTATAAACTAAATGTTATTGATTAGAAATATCGATATATTTTTTTGTCCATCATTATAATCTTGAAGTTTTGTATCAGTATTAACACAAACACAACCTTTCACAGTCTTCAATTATGTGTCTCTCTATTTCTGAATAAATACAGCACAATCTACATTATCATAGAAAGGCCCATATATACATTTATAGTCTCCCAGAAGAGGAAGAATTATTGAAACATCTCCTACTCCATAAACCCAACCCTCAGCTACTCAAGGAATAAAAAAACAGATAATTCTCTCTCCTCTCTCTCCCATCACCTCTACCCATGCCCCCACGCCCCAGTGAGCTAATTTACAGTGTAACACACTTCCAACATCTCCCTCATCTTCGCAGATGCAAAGAAAGATTTCCATGAGGACTATACTTTTGAGTAATTTTTCTGCTAATTTAATTTATAATTGCACTAATTTCTTCCATTCTCCGCAAATATTGCATTTCCTCTATCAACTATTCCGGGGGGGGGGGGGGTCAGGAGATCTCAAAACACTTGGTATTACAGCCCTTACGGCCAACAAACAAGAGTGTAGGAGTCCCTCCTTGATCTTCCTAGCAGAGCCTGGAAGGATCGACAGCAATGCTACCTGTGGCATATAAGCAGCTTCTCTATTCGTTATAAATTTATATACATCAAATATAGTTGTCCAAAAAGGGTGCAATTCTTGGGCATATCCACCACAAATGGAGCAATGTGTCCAGGTGTGTTTGACACCTCCAACAGATATTTGACTTTTGAGGAAATATTCTGGATATTGATACCATCTTGATATTAGTTTAAAATTTTATTCTTGTACTTTACAAACTAATGCCCCATACACACGATCGGAAATTCCGCCAGCAAAAGTCTCATGTGAGCTTTTGGTCTGAAATTCCAACTGTGTGCATGCTCCATCGGATTTCTGCCAGCAAATGATTGAGAGCAGGTTCTCTATTTTTCCGTCGGAAAAAGTTCCTATCGGAAATTCTGTTCCTCTGTATGCAATTCCGAAAACCATGCATGCTCAGAATTATCGCTTCGTATGGAACTTCCCTTTTCTAGTGCTGTCATACATGTTGTACGTCACCGCGTTCTTGACGGTCGAAAGTTCAGAGAACTTTTGTGTGACCGTGTGTATGCAAGCCAAGCTTGAGCGGAATTCCGTCGGAAAAACCATCCAAGGTTTTTCCAAGGAAAGTTCTGATCGTGTGTACAGGGCATAAGGGCATTTTATATGTCCATATAAATGCTTTTCTGGTGTCTTCCTGTGAGATTGTAATCCCCAATTTCCTTTCCCACTCAGCTATAGAGTATGATAAAAAAAATTCTAATATTATACTGCACTATTAACAACTGAGACAGACAGCTACAAGCACCACAATCTAACAAGACATTGTGTAATATTATGTAAAGGAAAAAGTGCTGCGCTAAGATTATGATATAAAGTGACTTGTGCCAACTAAATAAATAGTAAATCTCAATATGTAAATCATTACATGTATTCACATCTAAAATGTCAAACACATACAGTATCTAACAAAAGTGAGTACACCCCTCACATTTTTTGTTAATAATTTATTATATCTTTTCATGTGACAATACTGAAGAAATGACACTTTGCTACAATGTACAGTGGGGATGGAAAGTATTCAGACCCCCTTAAATTTTTAACTCTTTGTTATATTGCAGCCATTTGCTAAAATCATTTAAGTTCATTTTTCCCTCATTAATGTACAGCACCCCATATTGACAGAAAAACACAGACTTGTTGACATTTTTGCAGATTTATTAAAAAAGAAAAACTGAAATATCACATGGTCCTAAGTATTCAGACCCTTTGCTGTGACACTCATATATTTAACTCAGGTGCTGTCCATTTCTTCTGATCATCCTTCTGATCATCCTTGAGATGGTTCTACACCGTCATTTGAATCCAGCTGTGTTTGATTATACTGATTTTGACTTGATTATGAAAGCCACACACCTGTCTATATAAGACCTTACAGCTCACAGTGCATGTCACAGCAAATGAGAATCATGAGGTCAAAGGAACTGCCTGAAGAGCTCAGAGACAAAATTGTGGCAAGGCACAGATCTGGCCAAGGTTACAAAAAAAATTCTGCTGCACTTAAGGTTCCTAAAAGCACAGTGGCCTCCATAATCCATAAATGGACGACCAGAACCCTTCCTAGAGCTAGCTGTCCGGCCAAACTGAGCTATCGGGGGAGAAGAGCCTTGGTGAGAGAGGTAAAGAAGAACCCAAAGATCACTGTGGCTGAGCTCCAGAGATGCAGTTGGGAGATGGGAGAAAGTTGTAGAAAGTCAACCATCACTGCAGCCCTCCACCAGTCAGGGCTTTATGGCAGAATGGCCTGACGGAAGCCTCTCCGGAAGCAAGACACATGAAAGCCCGCATGGAGTTTGCTAAAAAAACACCTGAAGGACTCCAAGATGGTGAGAAATAAGATTCTCTGGTCTGATGAGACCAAGATAGAACTTTTTGGCCTTAAATCTAAGCGGTATGTGTGGAGAAAACCAGGCACTGCTCATCACCTGTCCAATACAGTCCCAACAGTGAAGCATGGTGGTTGCAGCATCATGCTGTGGGGGTGTTTTTCAGCTGCAGGGACAGGGCGACTGGTTGCAATTGAGGGAAAGATGAATGCGGCCAAGTACAGGGATATCCTGGATGAAAACCTTCTCCAGGGTGCTCAGGACCTCAGACCTTCCAACAAGACAATGACCCTAAGCACACAGTTAAAATAACGAAGGAGTGGCTTCACAACAACTCTGTGACTGTTATTGAATGGCCCAGCCAGAGCCCTGACTTAAACCCAATTGAGTATCTCTGGAGAGACCTAAAAATGGCTGTCCACCAACGTTTACCTTCCAACCTGACAGAACTGGAGAGGATCTGCAATGAGGAATGGCAGAGGATCCCCAAATCTGGGTGTGAAAAACTTGCATCTTTCCCAAAAAGACTCATGGCTGTATTAGATCAAAAAGGTGCTTCTATTAAATACTGAGCAAAGGGTCTGAATACTTAGGACCAAGTGATATTTCAGTTTTTCTTTTTTAATAAATCTGCAAAAATGTCAACAATTCTGTGTTTTTCTGTCAATATGGGGTGCTGTGTGTACATTAATAAGGAAAAAATGAACTTAAATGATTTTAGCAAATGGCTGCAATATAGCAAAGAGTGAAAAATTTAAGGGGGTCTGAATACTTTCCGTCCCCACTGTAAATTAGTGAGTGTACAGCTTTTATAACAGTGTGAATTTGCTGTCTCCTCAAAATAACTCAACACACAGCCATTAATGTCTACAAAAGTGAGTACACCCCTAAGTGACAATGTCCAAATTGGGCCCAAAGTGTCAATATTTTGTGTAGCCACCATTATTTTCCAGCACTGCCTTAACCTTCTTGGGCATGGAGTTCACCAGCACTTCACAGGTTGCCACTGGAGTCCTCTTCCACTCCTCCATAACAACATCACGGAGCTGGTGAATGTTAGAGACCTTGCGCTCCTCCACCTTACGTTTGAGGATGCCCCACAGATGCTCAATAGGGTTTAGGGCTGGAAAAATGCTTGCCCAGTCCATCACCTGTACCCTGCGCTTCTTTAGCAAGGCAGTTTTCATCTTGGAGGTGTGTTTGGGCTCGTTATCATGTTGGAATACTGCCCAGTCTCTGAATGGAGGGGATCATGCTCTGCTTCAGTATGTTACAGTACATGTTGGCATTCATGGTTCCATCAATGAACTCCCCAGTGCCGGCAGCACTCATGCAGCCCCATACCATGACACTCCCACCACCATGCTTGACTGTAGGCAAGAAACACTTGTCTTTGTACTCCTCACCTGGTTGCCACCACACACGCTTGACACCATCTGAACCAAATAAGTTTATCTTGGTCTCATCAGACCACAGGACATGGTTCCAGTAATCCATGCCCGTAGTCTGATTGTCTTCAGCAAACTCTTTGTAGGCTTTTTTGTGCATCATCTTTAGAAGAGGCTTCATTCTGAGACAACAGCCATGCAGACCAATTTGATGCAGTGTGCGGCGTATGGCCTGAGCACTGACAGGCTGAACCCTCACCCCTTCTACTTCTGCAGCAATGCTGGCAGCACTCATATGTCTATTTCCCAAAGACAACCTCTGGATATGATGCTGAGAATGTGCACTCAACTTCTTTGGTCGATCATGGCGAGGCCTGTTCTGAGTGAAACCTGTCCTGTTAAACTGCTGCATAGTCTTGCCCACCATGCTGCAGCTCAGTTTCAGGGTCTTGGCAATCTTCTTTTAGCCTAGGCTATCTGCATGTAGAGCAACAATTCTTTTTTTCAGATCCTCAGAGAGTTCTTTGCCATGAGGTGCCATGTTAAACTTCCAGTGACCAGTTTGAGAGAGTGAGAGCAATAACACCAAATTGAACACACCTGCTCCCCATTCACACCTGAGACCTTGTAACACTAATGAGTCGCATGACACCGAGGAGGGAAAATTTCTAGTTGGGCACAATTTGGACATTTTCACTTAGGGGTGTACTCACTTTTGTTGCCAGCGGTTTAGACATTAATAGCTGCGTGTTGAGTTATTTTGAGGGAACAGCAAATTTACACTGTTATACAAGCTGTACACTCACTACTTTACATTGTAGCAAAGTGTCATTTCTTCAGTGTTGTCACATGAAAAGATATAATAAAATATTTACAAAAATGTGAGGGGTGTACTCACTTTTGTGAGATACTGTATAAAGTGCAAATATATGAATTTATAAATGAACAATGTACAACCAAAATCCATAAAGGGTAGTTTATCATTAAACATAAGAGTCCATAAGGTGAAAGCCACTGGTGTTTAACTTGAATATTGATAGGAGAAACCCTGAAAGGTCCATACAAGAGATCACCATGGTGTACATATCCACCATCCACACAGAGGGTTAAATGTGCTTACAAAAATTTGTGGGTTCTAATGTTATCAACACAGAGTAAAGCAGGAATCAAGAGAATAATTCTCATAATTCAGCATCATAGAAACAAATAATATCTGTGAATAAACACATATTTCTCGTCTCCCCGGAAATTAGTTCCAAGATGGCGTCCCAGTATGGTACTCTTGGGGTTGAGGCATACAACAGTAGAGCATAGATGGTTGAAACTGGGTGGGAAGGAGCCTGCGACCCTAAGCATAGCTTTTCACATTTTCAAAAGGTGTAAGAGGTCTGTGTATTGTCCCTTCTTTAACCGCTTCAGTACTGGGCACTTTCATTCCCTTCCTGCCCAGGCAAATTTTCAGCTTTCAGTGCTGTCGACCTTTAAATGACAATTACGCGGTCATGCAACAACGCTGTACCCACACAACATTTTTATCAATATTTTTAGACAGATATAGCTTTCCTAGTATTTAATCACCACTGGAGTTTTTTTATTTTTGCTAAAAAATCGAAAAAAGGCCAAAAAAATAAGAAAAGTTTTTCTTAGTTTCTGTTATAAAATTTTGTAAATAAGTAATTTATCTCCTTCACAGATGTGCGCTCATGAGACTGCACTGATGGGCACTGATGAGGCGGCACTGATGGGCACTGGTGAGGCAGCACTGATGGGGTGCCACTGATGAGGAGGCACTATTATGCAGCACTGATGGGCACTGATAGACGGCACTTATATGCAGCACTGATGCGCACTGATAGGCAGCACTAATGGACACTGATAGGTGGCACTGATGAGTACTGATAGGCAGCACTTATGGGCATGGATAGAAGGCACGGATAGGCGACACTGATGGGCATTGATGGGCATGGATGGGTGGCATCAATGAGGCACTGAAAGGCAGCACTGACTAGCATCACTGATGGGCACTGATTGGCATCACTGCCAGACACTGATTGTGGTTGCACTGATGATCTGTGCAGATCTCCCCTGTGAGGAAATTCCACTGATCGGCTCTCCTCCCCTCACATGCTTAGTGTGAGGATAGGAATGCCGATAACTGGCATTTCCTTGTTTACATGTGATCAGCTGTGAGTGGAGATAACTGATCACATGGATAAAGATCTCGTAATGAGCTGATGATGAGGGCACATATTATAGCAAGGACACAGTGCACTGCCGATCTGTGCAGCGAGAGCAGAACAACATCACATGACGTTGTCCCAGTATGAGAGAGCCACCTTGCACCCATCATTTTACTATAGGGTGGAAGGTGGTTAATACGTTCTAATAAAAATTCCTAAGTTGGAAGTACGCCAGTCAATTTCCTTGCACTTTTTCTGAACCCTTCAGTATTTCCGTTAGGGACTTTAAATTGCTCTCGGATAGGGCATTAAATATCAGTGAGATTGAGAAAGAGGTCCACTGTCTAAGCTGTCCTTGTAGAAAATCGGGGTCACCAAAAATTAGGGTCATTGGACCGTTGTTGGTCAAAATAGTTATAATTTTAAAAACTTGTTTGGGGATAGTAAAAGTTTTAATTCTGCACTTAGAGGCGCTTTTTTTCTTTTATTTGTTTTCTATTAGAGATTGCTTCCCTCTTTGAGTGCAGCCCTAAGTGTTTGAAGACCACTTCATCCATTCAATAAAGACACTATCTGCCTGGTTCTGACATTCTGAGCGCCCTTGACATATGTTTATATAGTTTTAATTAATCAATCCCAATTTGTAAGAAGTGGTGATAATAAAAAATAAAATAGAGTTTTCAAAATAGAGTACAAATACAGACATGTACGTTAGATGGATATACTCCAATGACCGTATCAGAAATACAAAGCCAGCTTTCAGATATGTATAGAAATGAGGTACAGAGTGTATGAGTTGTCATCTCTTACAACTTATACAGTAAGGTCATCTAATTGTGAGCAGTGGTAATTGACAGCAGTTAACAAGAGATGTACATCATGCTTATATAAATACACAAAACAGGAGCATCCCTGTGTGTCCGGAAACTAGGGGCTGCTCTTTCCCGGTGGGACGTCACCCCCCCACTGTGTCACAGCTTTGCGGATGAGCGGCTGATGTATGTGATGGTGTCACCGCACTCGGGACGCCCTCAGGGCATGTCTGTGTGCGGTGGCCCCTCTGTCTGTCAGCCTTTGGCGTGGGGCGGGACTTTGGTGGAGAGGCGGCGCTCCCTCTGTGATACAGAGTTCCTCCACAGCGTCCACTTTGCGTCATCGCGGCGTGACGTCACACGTCGCGCCCACTTGACACACTGGGGAGGGGTATAAATGGACTCATGCAGCACTATTTACGCTGCTGGAGTCCCTAGGAGCCCTACACCTCATGCAGCTGTTAACAGGTAGATCTATTGAACTTATTGACAACACCTGTCACATGCACTGCAAGTGCATTGCATTACTTAATAATAAAAGGTGTGGTATATTTAAGGCTTTATTCATTTATGGTTGCTTCTATATTCCGTTTTGCTTTGAAGTCTTTGTATCCATGGACTAAATAGCATGTGAAGGCAAGTTTTTCCTTTATCATATAAGCAGGTATTCTAAATGATAGAATTTATAAGGGACCTTATTACAACTATACTGTCTCTCTTATGCCCTAATGTTACTTTACTTTCAGAGAGCTGACTCTGGCTCTACACAGCATAGATAATCATTGCTGTCAGCTGCATGGGACCATAGACTCCCAGTTATCTATTTAAAAGAAGTTTCTTATGTAAGCATATACACCTTTTTCCTGTTGAAGGATTTAATATCTTAATTAAATATAAATACAGACATGCACTAAGATTGATATGTCATACTAACATTTTTGATTGATTCACAGGAAGCATTGGCTTTAAAATTAAATACAAGTTATTTATACCACTCTCTTTCGGTGATCTGGCTTAGTTGGGAGATTCCTGTGGGCGGGACCATTTGTGTCCAGAAATTCGCTCTGATATCAGTTACCCACTGTAGATCTGGCTCTGAGTCCCCAAAAACATTGGGGCTAGAACTTCTGGTTAGGAAATTCCTGCTATCTACCCGGATGCATCTATGTATGTATTAATATATGTACTTTAACATTTTCTTATGGAATTTTCTTTTCTTGTTTTGCATATGTACTTTTTTCTTTTGCTGATTTATCTTTGTATCTATTTACTAGAAATAAAGTCCATGCATTTTCCTGAAGAAGCCATAGGTCAAAACATGTAGGAATGATTGTGTGGAAAACTGTATGAAGGAAGTGACTTTTTTAATGTTATTCTTTTCTGTAATAAAAATATATTTTTTTTATTAAATTTAATGTGATATCCATTTGTATTAATAAGCACCCTTAAAGTCCCATATTGCCCAATATGTTTTTTCTTCACTAATATTAATAATAATTTATTGCAATAAAATAAATTGGCAAAAACAAGTACCTTTAGCATATCATTCCTGTATAAAAACAGCAAAGCACTACTGCGCATATTGGCCTCACACGAGCCAATACTCTTCCCATTCCCGCTTTTGATGCCATGTCACATACACATCCACACATCCACACATCCACACATCCACAAATCCACATTGGTGATTGTATTAAAGTGTCTTGGTTACCTTTGTGGCATTAGTTCCTGGCAATATTTAAGCCAAAGAAGCAACTTGGATGAGAAGCAAAACATCTTCGAATTACAGAGCAAGTCACTTTCACCTACAGGTAAGCTAATAATAAAGTTTATCTATAGGTACAAGGAATATCTCTTAAATGTCCAATGTTTAGGCAAATATTAATGTTTGACGCAGTCAGTGTCATCACCGGCACATGCGCACTGCGCTCTGAATGGACAGCATACTCAAGTATGTCGTCCATTCAGAGGTGCTGCAATCATGGCTCAGGTGCCCATGCTCAGGAGTGATGTCACCACGACTCGGCCATTTAAATGGCTGAAGCCTGTGAACCCAGGAAGAAGACTGGGTGAAGATGTAAGCCTTGTCAGCGGTGACAGTGCACCGCTGGAGGGATCCCTTTTACAGGTACGTTTTTCAAAATGTGCTAGAATGCAATGCATACTAGCACATGATGCCCTTAACTTGCAAGGGGAAGGTTTGTTTTTCTATTTTCAGACTTCACTACTACTTTAACTGCCTTTCGTTGTTATTCAAGGAACTCAACCCTTAAACAGGCCCATGGAAATGAACTGGAGTCTTGTGTTTTCCTGATGTACTCATCGTTCACTTCTACAGCTCTGTATATAAAAGCGCTGAGCCTGGCAGAAGTTACTAACAACAACTTGGAGTCACAAGGCACACCACTTGTGGAAAAATTATTGTCAATATGGGGTTTATTTACTAAAAGTAAAGAGGCTGTTCACTTTTAAAGGGAATTCTCAATTAACAAGGGAATTTCCCTTAGCTTAGTGAATGAGGCAAATCCCTACTGACTTCAATCATCCAATCATGTGCAAGAAAAAGTACCACCACATTTACTAGGGTAAGGGAAAATGCCCTTGCAAAGTGAACAGCCTATTTGTCTTTTTGTAAATTAATCCTTATGCTCGTGAAGGTTCTCTTTTAACCATTTCAAAAACATTTTCCAAGGTATCCAAGCCACGTCTTCAGTCTAGTGAATATCAGGTATATACCCTGGCATATCAAGCAAAAGGTGATAGATTGTCTAAAACAGCTAAAAAAGGTAAAAAAACAAATATTGAACCTGATACCATTATGTTTATCCTGGAGAAGCTGCACCATAGTTATGTATATTTAAGAAATGGTGCTAAATGCCACAAAAGAGACTGCACTGACCCACATCCCTAAATAATAGTTTAAAGATAAGTTTCTTCTAAGTGGGGCTTTGAAAGGAGCAGAAAGCAGCTATAGGGTCACAAAGGTTTACAAAAATATAAATAAAATATTTAATTGTTTAAAGTTAAAAGAATAATCACATATGTGTACATATCATGAAAATCAATAGGATGCTGATACAGAATGAATACAGTTAACATCACAGTTGGCAACCACAATTTGGTCTGTTGGGATACAGTGAGGACAACAGAGATACCCGATGCGTTTCAAGTCTGCGAAATGCTTTCTTGTCTTCAGGGGTATGCGATTACAACAGGACGTATAAACGTCTATAGTTGGTAAAAAAAAGGTATATATGAATAAAGGTACAAATCGTACAACATCATAATAGAAATGTGCAATAACACAGTATTACAATATTCATTAATGCATATCTACATTGAAAATGCACTGACCATGCAAATTGTGTAGCTATTCAAGGTATCCTACATCCGATTAAAGAGAGGCGATACTAGAAGCTTACTGCAGTCATGAGCCCACTCGGTTTCAGCTCAGCAAGAGAAAGACACTGTCCAATGGCGCATCTAAGACCAGAGAATAGATAGTTTCTCACAAAGGGTGCCCTGGCTCAGCCCAAAAAGGAGAGTCCCTCTCGTATAGCCTGGAACGACTACAGTCGTTAAAGAAAGGAGGGGAGAAACGAGTAGTTTAGCTAATTTACATGCCCAGCTTGATATATAGCAAAGCTCAGAGAGGACAGGTGAGAAAATGACAGGTATAGATAGGGGAGAATAATACTCGCATAAATGACATATGTATGATAATCTATAATGTATCCATATATAACTACAAATAACCCACATATATACCGAAAAATTGGAAATTGGACTGTCATTGCCATAACTGTTAACTACCATTTATGATTTTGTCATTTTTTGTATGATATGTGTGTTTTTGTTGTGATCAATCTTTTTTAAAAAAATGTTGTACTTTAAATAAATTCCATTTTTAATGTACTTTTCTAATAAGAAATTCCTTCAAATTTATTTTGAATTGCCTTTAAAATCCCATCACTGAGGTTCAGCCTTTTTCTACCCACATATATACCTGGCCAGCCATGTGCATGGAACTCAAGTGAGGGGTGGGAGGGACCTGATGTATTCAACAGTCCGCAGTATTCATCAGAGAGCGCAGGTGTATCGTCAGAAGGTCAGGCAAATAGCCTGCGATCTGAAATGTTACAAAGAGAAAAAAAATATATGAGTAAAGAACGAAGAGTGAAAGAAACCAGACAGGCATTACTCAGATCCCCTCTGGATGGATGAATGTTTGAATCAAAAATGTCTTTTGTGGCTCAATGTACACAGGCAGTGATTACCTGATGTGTGGCTGGAAGATAGGTAGGTCCTGGATCTCTGACCATGCAACATAGAGGAATGACTAGAGAGACATCAAGATTTATGCCTGGAACTGATGGGAATGAAGCCAATCAGCCATGCATGTATGGAGTGGGGCGAGGCTAGCAGGGCATCCCCCAGGATGATGGCACGCAGCGTTCATGATGGAATTTGTCCTAGGGTCTCGTTCCTGATCCTCGACCGCATACACCCCAGTATGCAGGGGGGGGGACTAGAACAAGACCCTACTCCAGCATGAACAGAGGTGGATTTTCCTCCTAAATGCCACCCAACCACCTGGCCTCAATGGATCAGTCTCGTTCAGACCCTTCCTCGAGGGATTCACTTTGGGTGGGTCTGAATGGGAAGTGCCTGATCCTACTTGAACAGATATGAGGAGTAATGGGATGATTTACATGTATGCTAGTTGGCACTCTTGCAATGTACTTGTTTCTCATACTATCTACATTGTCCTTTTGTGAGATCTCCTTCCTTTTTAAGTGCTTCTGCAGACCTTTATGTCTAGCCTCTATGCCATAGGTGTGCTTTATATAGCTTTATATATGTTTATCAATGCTAAATTAATGTAAATGATCCATTAATTTCAGGATATTAACTAACATTTAGCTACTGTATATGTATATGTTTTTATACCCACATGCTCCTTTAATTGTCAATTAAAGCCGCTTTTTGACATTACATTTAGAATGCCTACAGGCCTTAAGAGAGGAGGCATAGAAGCCCGAGAGAAAGGAGAATAACCTATTTTCAGACTGCACCGGAGAATCGACTACCCCAGGTGCAAGTTGGTCACGTAAGGATGGGGCCTTTTTATAAATGAAAGCAGGACGTTGCATCAACAAAGGGCCAAAACACTCTGTCCTGTTTCAAAATAGACCCGTTCTTTGAAATCACCTTCTCAAACTTTTTGTACTGAACATTATAATTAAGTACCATTTTGAAATTGGAAACCCTGGTACTGGCATCTCTCAATTTATCAGCCACCATTGTTGCCCTATCCATGATATGCACTGTCTCTATATCATTCTCTAAAGAATATTTATCATATCCCTTTTCCTGAAATCTGGATGCTAACACTTGTGACTGAGTGATAAAATCATCTTCCCATGTGCAATTCCGTCTAAGTCTAACAAACTGGCCCTTGGGGATGTTACACAACCATGACTTATGGTGGCAACTCCAGAATGGGATATAAGAGTTCCGATCAGTAGGCTTGAGGTAATTGCACAACTGAAAATGATCACAGTCTTTCCAAATTTCCAAGTCAAGAAACACTACTTTTTCAGTACTGAAATTCCAAGTGAGCTGGATGTTCTTGGTATTAGAATTCAATGTCTGCACAAAAAGATCCAAACCTCTCTGATCACCCTCCCAGATCATAAAGAGGTTGTCTATACCTTTTGTAACAGACTAGCTCCGGGGGGCGATGTTTGAAGACAGCATCCTCCTCCCAGTGGGCCATAAATAAATTGGCCACACTGGGAGCAAAACGCGCCCCTATCGCAACCCCCCTTACTTGCAAATAGAATTGGTGATTATACCAGAAGTAATTTCTTGCCAAGCAGAAACTCAAACTAATTAAAAGATACTTTTGATGTTTATCTATAAGGTCAGAAAACGATGACATTGCCCACTCTACTGTTCCAGAGGGTACTCATTCCAATCTTCGAAATAAATCCACTTTTAACCCTCTCAATGCTGACAAGTATTTAGAGGTGTTTAAAAATATGGTGTTTAATGATTTGGATAAGATGAGGATACGGAAAGTAGTGGACCCCCATTGTATCAGACAGGGCATGGAATCTTTGGAAAAAAGAAATTAAATCATAATACGCCCCGCTGACAAGGGGGGTGGTTTGGTGATTCAGGACAAGGTAAAATACCTGGCAGAAATGAATAGAATGTTAAGTGACAATGATACTTACAGGATACTTAACCTCCCTGGCGGTATTCCCGAGCCTGGCTCAGGGTGGATTTTCAGTACCAAAAGCGGTAACCCCGAGCCAGAGTCAGGATCGCATTGCAGGATCTATGTAGAGGTTACTTACCTTGTCCCCTGGATCCTGCGATGTCTCCCCGCTGTGATCTGCGAGCCGCCATGTCTCACTCGATTCACAGTGCAGAGCTCCGTTCCCTGCGAGCATTGTGATGCACGGGGACGGAGTTTGGCGCCAAATTCAAAAAGTAAAAAACACAGAATAGATACAGTATACTGTAATCTTACAGATTACAGTACTGTATCAAATAATTACACATTCCCTTTGTCCCTAATGGTTTGTCCAGTGTCCTGCATGCAGTTTTATACTATAAATACTATTCTTTCTGCCAGGAAACTGGAGATTGTTCATAGCAACCAAAAAACGTCCGTTTACGTCAAAAGTGCTTTTAGACCAGCTAGAAAACAGCGATAATAAATTAGAATCACTTTCAGAATTGAGCGATAGTGATTCATGGTAAAATTCATCATAAAACACTAAAAGTAATGACAGCGACAATTCTGCAACTGAGCAAATTTCAGTGTTTTTGATTTGATTACATTATTGAATAATTTTTATTATTATTATATTATAATTTGTTATAATTATTTATAGTTATTTATTATATTATAATTTTTTATTTCGTTTTTCAAACTTTATCATACCCGGGATGTCTACTAGACTCTTGTTTGGACAGATTTAAGTGAGTTATTCCTAAGAATTACAGGCCTACAATATAAAACACCGAATTTCCGTGCAAAATAATTGTACCGCTTTCAGCATCAAAAATCTGAAATAATCATACCGCCAGGGAGGTTAATAAAGATCCGATGTTGACCTATACGGATGAACTTTACTGGCTGATTGAGGAAGGTAAGGATACCAGTATCCTCACCAAAAAAGAGGTGGCATATCTGGACCCCCTATTTTGTAGGACCCCTATCATATACTGCCTCCCTAAAATCCACAAGGATAGTGCCAACCCTCCCGGAAGGCCTATCGTAAATGGAATCAATTCCATCTCCTCAAGGGTTGGGCAGTATATTGATAGTTTCCTCCAACCATTGATCTCTAAAACTGAAGCGTTCCTTAAAGACACCAAGCATATCATACAAATTATTGAATCAGCAAAGTGTTCTCCTTCGAATTCTAATACCAAGAACATCCAGCTCACTTGGTATTTCAGTACTGAAAAAGTAGTGTTTCTTGACTTGGAAATTTGGAAAGACTGTGATCATTTCCAATTGTGCAATTACCTCAAGCCTACTGATCGGAACTCTTATATCCCATTGGGGAGTTGCCACCATAAGTCATGGTTGTGTAACATCCCCAAGGGCCAGTTCGTCAGACCTAGATGGAATTGCACACGGGAAGATGATTTTATCACTCAGTCACAGATATTATCATCCAGATTTCAGGAAAAGGGATATGATAAATATTCTTTAGAAAATGATATAGAGACAGTGCGTATCATGGATGGGGCAACACTGGTGGCTGATAAAGTGAGAGATACCAGCACCAGTGTTTCCAATTTCAAAATGGTACTTAATTATAATGTTCAGTACAAAAAGTTTGAGAAGGTGATTTCAAAGAACTGGTCTATTTTGAAAAAGGACAGAGTGTTGGACCCTTTGTTGCCGCAACGTCCTGCTTTTATTTATAAAAAGCCCCATCCTTACGTGACCAACTTGCAGCTGGGGTAGTCGATCCTCCGATGCAGTCCGAAAATAGGTTATTCTCCTTCCTCTCAGGCTTCTATGCCTGTGGGCGATGTACAGCCTGTAGGCATTCTAAATGTAATGTCAAAAAGCGGAAAGATTTTGTGGCCAAGGCCACAGATAAGGAATATAAAATTGGCCAACTTATAACTTGTGTGACGGTTGGGGTTGTCTATATGCTCCAGTGTGGATGTGGCCTCCAATATATTGGGAGGACATCTAGGCCTCTCCACGTCAAAGTGGGAGAGCACATAAACAACATCAAAAATGGTCTAAAGTGGCACAATGTCTCTAAGCATTTCAAGCTGGTCCATGATCAAAGCTCTAAGAGTTTACAATTTTGGGGCATTGAAAGGGTTACAAAACATTGGAGAGGTGGCAATTTTCTGCACCAGCTCAGTCGTAGGGAATCTTATTGGATTCATGAGACCAAGGTTCTTGTGCTGGGAGGCTTGAACATCGAATTTGATATAAATTGTTTTATTTCCGATCGTTAGTTTCATTCACATTTTTTATTGTTTTATCAAATATAGATTTTTAGTAATTCTATTGGTGTTTGATGTTGGTATCCACGGGGATTAGCAGGGACGCTGGCAGACATATTTAGGATTTTAATTGTTTTTTAGTTTTCAATACCCAATGTTTTGCTGTAACTACAGTTGTGTTTTTTAAATGCACTGCTTTTACTGATCATTTAGTATATTGCTATATTGGGAGTTAGTTCTCTCCCATTGATTTTCATTTCCTTGTCTCTGCTGTGTTCCGCCGTCCAGTAATTGTTATGGTGATTGGTACATATTCACTTCCATTGGTTAAACGGGTCAGCTGACTAGGTTTATAAAGCGAGTGTCTTGCATCATGCCATCGCTGCTGATGAAGTCCCGCCCCTTAGGATGTAACGCCTATGGAAACCACGTGACCTTGAACGTGGCGTTACCCGTGTCCTACACGCTGATCTCCGTGGATACACACTGCTATTATATGCCATTCATCCTTAGAACTGGGGCACAGTGCGTGATTTGTAAGTGCATTTTACTCTTTTAATAAATTGTTCCGACTATACAAGGAGCACTAGATATTATTGCTTTTATTTCATGTACCGCTCCTGGAGTTGACGATATATACCATGTGAAATTGCCAACCATCTGCTTCCTATCTGACACTAGTGTGGGAGCTTGCTGACTTACTACCCTTAAAGGGAACTGCTGTTTTGACCTGACTGATTTACTCAGGGGTCCATTGCGTGAGGTGAGCGGCCATTTCTCTTGATGGTGGAGGTTGTCACATAAGTCACCTTATATGATTGACATCCCACTGGATAGTCGCTGGTGTCTTTTCGATCAACTTATGAATATCTTATGAAGAAGAATATGGACTGTTTTTGTGTTATTTTTTATTGATTAGCTTTTATTTACATAGTTTTGTTTTATCTGTTTGCGCTGTACTGCCCTTTTTTGACATTTCAGGGATTTGATAATTTGACCCTCAGTATTTCAGCTGCTGTATTAGGTTTTATGTTGCGCTGGTTGATTTTTTCTATATCCACTTTGTTCCTTGCTCAGTGCATGGGGGCGCCTACATTGCTCTGACGTGGGTGGCCTTTGTTTACATTGGAACCAGGTGTCTGGATCCACTTCCTTGTCACCTGGGTTCCTGTTTGTGCGCAGCGGGAGGTTGACGTGGGACGGTGTCACCTCCACGCCACGTCAACCTCCCCAGGGCCGCTACCTATGACGTCATTACGTCACGCCCGGGATTCCCCCATGCCGGACAGCCCCCTTTACGATCGGGGCGGCGTGGTTGGAGGCACTGTCCATGCGTCATCATCCCGGGGGTGGTGCCCTGCTAGCCCTGCACCGCTCCATACATGCATGGCTGATTGGCTTCATTGCCATCAGTTCCAGGCATAAAGCCATTCCAGCCATTCCTCTATGCTGCATGGTCAGAGATCCAGGACCTATCAATCTTCCAGCCACACATCAGGTAATCACCGCTTATCCACATCGAGCCTTAAAAGACATTTCTGATTCAAACATTCATCCATCCATAGGGGATCTGAGTAATGAAATACTCTCCCTGTCTGGTTTCTTTCACTCTTCATTCTTTACTCATTTATTTATTTATTTTTTTGCTCTTTGTAACATTTCAGATCGCAGGCTATTTGCCTGGCCTTCTGGCCATACACTTGCGCTCTCTGATGAATACTGTGGACTGTTGAATACCATCAGGTCCCACATGGCACATGGCTGGCAAGGTATATATGTGGGTTATTTGTATTTATATACGGATACATTATAGATTGTCATACTAATGTCATTTATGCAAGTATTATTCTCCCCTATCTATACCTGTCATTTTCTCACCTGTTCTCTCTGAGCTTTACTATATATCAAGCTGGGCATGTAAATTAGCTAAACTACGCGTTTCTCCCCTCCTTTCTTTAGCGACTGTAGTCGCTCCAGGCTATAGGAGGGGGGCTCCCCTTTTTGGGCTGTGCCAGGGTGCCCTTTGCGAGGAACTATCTATTCTCTGGGCTTATATGTGCCATTGGACGGTGTCTTTCTCTTGCTGAGCTGAAACCGAGTGGGCTCATGACCGCAGTAGGCTTCTAGTATCTCCTCTCTTCAATCGGATGTAGGATACCTTGAAAAGCTATACTTTGCATGGTCGGTGAATTTTCAATTTAGATATGCATTAATGACTATTGTAATACTGTGTTATTGCACATGTCTATTATGATGTACGATTTGTACCTTTATTCATATATACCTTTTTTTATTAATTATAGACGTCTATACGTCCTGTTGTAATCGTATACCCCTGAAAAGAAAGCATTTTGCAGACTTGAAACGTGTCCTCACTGTATCCCAACAGACCAAATTGTGGTTGCCAACTGTGTTGTTAACTGTATTCACCATATTTATGTGGACTCTCTAAGACAAAAAGGAAGATACCCCTCTAATGCCCTGTACACACGGTTGGATTTACCGACGGAAAATGTGCGATCGGAGCTAGTTGTCTGAAATTCCGACCGTGTGTGGGCTCCAACTGACTTTTTCCATCGGATTTTCCGACACACAAAGTTTGAGAGCAGGCTATAAAATCGCGTCAATTCCGATCGTGTGTGGACAATTCCGACGCACAAAGTGCCACGCATGCTCAGAAGAAATTCCGAGACGGAACAGCTCGGTCTGGTAAAATTAGCGTTCGGAATTGATATAGCACTTTCGTCAGGCTGCAATGTTTAAAATTGTTTAATGCAGCGCACTCTCTTCTTCTTTATAATGCTAGAAGAATAAAGTTGTTTTGCTGCTGATATTCACACAGACTTCTCACAAACTTCTTTCTTTATTATTTATCGTGATTTCATCAATATATTTTGATTTGTCACATCTGACAAAAAAGATATATGGTTTTTTTTTGGGTTTGTATTTTTTTCAAGCCTGATAGTGTTTTTATTTTTTTTATTTTTTTATTTTACTCGAGAATATTTTTGGGTGTGTTTTGTGTGTCAAGTTACCACAACACCATTATTATCTTGTATTATTTAATCTCAAGGAAATTGTTTGGTGTTGATGCCTTATATTAATTTCACATTGTATTTTTGAAATGTACCTGCCTCCTCACAAACAAACTGTCCTTTTTGAAGGAAAACACACATAGGCGAGTATAATTGAAACAAAAATTCCTTTATTAAGGGCTCAGAACCAAACAAAGAGGGAGGCAACGCTGGATAAACAGCAGTAATTGGCGAAACCTTTGTACCCCAGGGCACACATCAATTATTTTACTGCAAAATTAGTGGCCTGAGGAGTCCATATATAAGGGCGTGCAGTCTGGTCCAGAAGTCCAAGAGATCGTGAACAGCAGTAGATGACATGTATGTCCCCAGGCTGTGGTCATACAAGAGCCTGCATCTTTTGTCAGACCAGACTGAACCCAGGTCATCACTCTCTGGTCTTCCTTCCACGCTTCCTTCCATGCTTCCTTCCACGCTGTGGCTCTGGTGGTGGAGTTGTGGCAGGAGGAGGAGGAGGATGGTCCAACTCACACAGGTGGGTTTTGTGTGTGATTTCGCCCCTCACCCCCTAAGTTAGAGTTTTGTAAAGAAGGTCCTCACACATGAGGCGTTGGCCCTCCTGCATGCCCTGCAGTTTGGTGGCAGCCGTGCAGGCAAAGGCCTCTTCAGGAGTGGGGGTGGATCTGAGGGACGCAGAAGCCTCCTGTGTCAGCCTGAGTGCTGAATCCTGCATGTTACTCCCCTTCCTGGGTCTTTTGGTTGGAAGGCGGAGGGGAGGGACCTGCGATTCTGTCAGGCTCCTACTGGGCCCGGCTTTCTCCTGGCTGCCACTTAGCCCCGCCTCCTCCTGGCTGCCACTAACCCCCGCCTACTCCTGGCTGCCACATTCCACAGCCTCCTCCTGTGTGCCACATTCCAGAGCCTCGTCCTGGTTGAGGTCTTTCTGTGTATGAAAAAGGGACATAGTTTTAGTTTTTTGTTCGTCAATCACACACAATTTTCACCTCATGATTGTTGCAAATTGAATGTTAACAAATATAACAGACTATCATTCTGATCCCAGCATTTTTCATTATTGTCCCAATTTTTTGTGCCCACTACTGTCTATTGATATGTAAAACACTTTATGAAATCAGCAATTAGTGATCAATAATAACATCTAGTAAACAACATTTATTTATTGACCAGAAATGTGTAGAACAATGCTATACCTGGCTCCAGCTGGGCTCCTCCACTTCTTCCTGGCTGGAAGTCCCAGGTTGGACATTGGAAGATAGGGTGGAAGGAAGAGTGGAAGGAAGAGTGGAGAGGGATTCCCTGACTCCCGTCTGGTCTGACAGTAATCGCAGTCTCTCATAGTACCACAGCCTGGGTACATAAATGTCATCTGCTGCAGCTCCGGATCTCTGGGAATCCGTGACCTTCTTGTGCTCCCTAAGATAAGTGCTCCTCAGGCCACCAATTTTGGCTTTTAAATAGGGGATGGTTGCCGTCCAGCAGTTTCTCCAGCGCTGCCTGCCTATTTTGTTTATTATTATATTGTGGGTGTTTCACCTGTCACAGACAGGGCAGCTCCCTGTACTTGTCTATGAACAGGGGGAGGAAGTTGTGGTCATTGAAGCCATCCATTTTATCTACAAGACACAAGACGAACCCTAATGTCAGGCTAAAGTCTCCTAATCTTGTTACAATATAGGCCTCAATCTAGAATCAGTATAGGCCCAAGTTTAGATCTTACCTTCGTTATCACGATCGGCGCCTCCGATACTCCTTCCTCCGTTCACAGATCGTACGTACTACGCACGCGTGTTACGCTTTATATACACTGCGCATGCATGAAACTCTGCCCCTGACGTTCTTTCTAGTCTATTCTCCGACCGTTCTTATTCGGCGCAGTGGGGGAAGAGCACATGGCGGAGACACAACAGGTGCGTGCTAATTACAGCAACGAGGAGGAGGAGGAAAGCCCAGAGCCAGAAACGTCCCGATCCCGGAAGAGGTGATTTAAGGCCTCAAATATGTCCTTTGGGGAGATGTTGGAGATGGTCGACATAATGAGGGCTGACTATGACGGGAAGTATGGACCTTACCCCAACCCCAATGTCCGAAAGGCCAAGATCATGGCGAAAGTGGTCAAAAGTCTGCAGAAGAATTTCAGGGTACGACGATCCAAGGATCAGCTCAGGAAGCGGTGGTCGGACCTCAAATTAAGGGAGCATGAGCAGTACAGAAGGATCAGGAGAGTGCTGCAAAAAAGTAAGTAGTTGTGCTGTGTTCCTATTCTTTATTGTGATTATGTTCGTGCTGCTCCATGTGTTTTTCTTTACTGTTGTACAGTTTAAAATGGCAACTTTCATGTTAACATTGTTCGTTCGTATGAAACATTGTTCGTGGGGGCAGGAGGCGGAGCCTAGCGGAGCAGACATGCATTGTTAGAGCTCCACACCGCTGAGGAGAGAAGAGAAGGACAAAGCGGAGCCTGCAGGCTCAAAAGGTATCCATTTGAACCTTTTTGCCCCAGGGAACAAACTGTGAAAGTTTGGGCAGGAAATATGGTACTGGGAGGAAACCGTGGCAGAAATAAAAATCACCTCACAAAGAGCTCACAGGCACTCACTGCAGCTGAAGCAGCTCCAGTCACCTCACAAGATACAGCATCAGGGCGCTCTCACAGACAGAAAATGTCACAGCAAGACTCTCCATTTGAGTCAGATACAGAACAAATCCTCTCACAAACTTCTCCACAAGCCTCCTCAGTATCCCCAGTAATATTATTACAATTTGAAAAGATGCTTCATAAGGCTTTAAAACAAACCTCAGACCAAATAACAAAAAGCCTAACCAAAGAAATAAGAGAGCTGGGAAACCGCATCGCAGCCTTAGAAATAAAAATGGATGAAATTGAAATTACAACCCAAGAAAATATAACAGAATTGGAACAATTAAAAAAAGAGAATTTAATACTTCAAACTAAGCTTGAAGATTATGAAAATAGAGCCAGACGTTCAAACTTGCGCATAAGGGGAATACCTGAAACTGTGACAGACCTGCAATCTACTATTACTGCTCTATTACAAGAACTAAAGCCAGATATCCCTATTGAACGTTTAGAACTGGACAGAGTACACAGAGCCCTCACAGCCAAAAAGAAAGATGGACCCCCACGTGATATAATCACAAAATTTCATTATTACAGAACGAAAGAACAAATACTAATTGCTGCAAGAGAAAAAAAGGAACTTAATTTTCAAGGACACAATTATCAAATTTTTGCTGACCTATCCCAACCTACTATTACTAAAAGACGATCCATGAAACCCCAACTAATGGAACTGCAACGCCACAACATTATGTATCAATGGGGCTTCCCCTTTTCAGTCAGATTTAACTACCAAGGTACAATTTACAGAAGCAGATCAGCAGATGAACTACAACAAACCCTTTTAAAATTAAATCTGACAGAACCCACAAGCAGCAACACTCCCACACGCAGAAGAATGGCGTCATCTTCACCTTCAGGCAGCACCCAGAAAATTTCAGAACAAAATGGGAATCATCATTCTCACAAAAGAGGCCGTTATGCCACATCATCCATGGACCAAGAAGATTCAATGGACTGACATCCTAATTCCTGATATCTCTTCATTTATTATACTAAGAGATGGTTCTCTATAAAAAACCTATATTTATAACTGAATGTAACTGCATTCTGCAGTCACACACTGTGTGGGATCATGTTACATTCCAGTTATATTTCTTATTACTTCTGATTCATATAGCCTTAGAATATATAAGTGAAATAAGGAAATTCTTGTTCAGTTATATATTATCAGGTAATAACAATAGATTTATTACTTTTTAGGACAAATATGTTCAATAATCCAGAAGTAATGGAAGCTTTTTCTTTCTTTTCTTAAAACAAATATATTATTACCTAACTAGTTCCTAGAATTATGTTTTTGTTTATTCTAATCTGAAGCAATACAACCTCAATTTTATGAGTTAACATATCTAAACAGTTACATATGAATAAAATATGTAATTGTTTACTCTAAAAGGGTTAAAATCCCCAAATAATTCAAACTATCTTCATCAATACCAAAGTTATTAACAGTACCTTTCTAACTGAATTATTTAGCCTAGGGCAAGACTAACCATATACAACCACCCTGGAATAAATAATTTCAACAAAAACTATATTCTGCACTCCAATTAATGAAACATCATTTTGATGTCTTTTGACATAGCACTTCTCTCCTGTAAGCGGAAGATCCGTGTACCCCCATTAGCCCTCCTCATTCTCCCAACCATATTATGTGGGAGTGTGACAAAGGCACTTTTTCCCCTGAGCGAGATATTTATTCTCTTTCACGGGTAAATTGTGATTACTTGCAAAAAATAATTTATACAATGTATCATCTAATCTCATATGTTTTTTGTTTACTCTTTACTCCAGAATTCACTGGTTTCTTTTCTATCTATTCATCTCTTCAGTCCACACAGGTTGATCTGCGCAGTCAGCTCTGCATAACAAAAAGTAAGTCAAAACTATTTGATCTATTGCCATGGCACCACTGAATGTACTTTCCCTGAATGTTCAGGGAATAAATGTCCCTCAAAAAAGGACCAAAGCCTTCCGTACTTTCCATAACAAGAAGGCTCACATAGTATGCCTCCAAGAAACACACTTCACCAAAGATTCTACTCCAAAATATATTTCTCCTTTTTATCAACAAATTTACACGGCTTCTGCCTGTACCAAGCAAAGGGGAACTCTAATTGCATTTCACCGATCCACACCATTCACCTTATCATCAGAAATTAAAGACCCAGAAGGTAGATACCTGATACTCATGGGTTATATAATGGATACAGCAATCACGGTGATTTCCTACTACGCTCCTAACAAACAACCTACACCATTCCTCTCACATATATTACAAGTGATTAATACACACAAAATAGGAACAGTGATAATGTGTGGGGATTCGAACCAGGTCCTCCTCCCATTTCTAGATAAATCACCTTTTACACCATCCAAAATAACCTCTAGATTACCTTTTTCTCAACTTCTTTCCAAATACAATCTGGTAGATTCATGGAGAGAAAGTAACCCAATGAAAAAGAAATTCACTTATTTCTCGCACCCTCATCAAACCTTCACCAGAATAGATCATATTTTTCTAACAATAGGAATGATACCAGAAATTATTGCATCAGATATAATTCCGATTCCGTGGTCTGACCATAATGCAGTATACACTACTATAGCCTCAGCCATACCAAAAGCGCATGACCCAACGTGGTACTTACCGGACATAATGCTCAAACACCCACTACATCAGATGGCCATTGAACAAGCTTTAAAGGAATACATATCAATTAATAATACAACAGACATCTCCCCAATAACACTGTGGGAAGCTCATAAGCCTGTCTTGCGTGGTACAATACAAAGACAAATGGCACTATTTAAACGGGAACGCAAAAATCTAGCAAAAAAACTAGAACTCAATTTTAATGCAGCCTACATATCATTTCAAGATAATCCATCTCAGAGTACAAAATCTCATCTGGAAAAATCTAGATTGGAATACGATCTATTTCTCACTGAGTCAGTTGATAAATCCCTCAAACGCTCCAAACACAATTTCTACATGAATACAAACAAACCAGGTACATATTTGGCTCGGGCATTAAATTCAACTAACAAATCTTTCAAACCAATACGTTTGAAATTATCAAAAAATGTTTACACTTGTAATCCAGTTAAAATAGTCCATACATTTCACTCACATCTCGCAACTTTATACAAGACAAACAATGAATTTAATCCTACAGAAGCCGAATCCTTCTTCTCAAAAATAACCTTACCTGAGTTATTTCAGAATCAAAAAAGCAGTTTAGATGAGCCTATAACTATAGATGAAGTTGCTAACGCCATAAAAGACCTAAAACTTAACAAAAGACCAGGCCCAGACGGCTACTCGACTTTATACTATAAAACATTCTCAGAAATACTCTCTCCCATTCTCACTGAAACTTTTAACAAACTTCTAGATGGACATTCTTTTCGTCAAGAAACACTAATGGCAATTGTTTGTATGATCCCAAAACCCCTTTCTGATGATACTTCCTGTGTGAATTATCGGCCTATCTCTCTGTTAAACCTCGATATTAAATTATTAGCAAAAATAATAGCAAAACGCCTCAATAGCATTATAGGAAAATTAATACATAGAGATCAAGTAGGCTTCATGCCAAATAGACAGGCAGGCGATAATATACGCAGGGCAGTGTTATTGGCACATATTGATAAAAAACGGAAAATCCCTTTATGTTTTCTATCTCTCGTTATTAAGAGGGCATTTGACACAGTATCCTGGCAATATATGCAATATTCATTACAAAAATGGGGTTTTGGACCCCACTTTTTAACATGGATCAAAGCATTATATAATAAACCCAAAGCCTATATAAAATATGCTGGATACAAATCTGAAGCCTTTAATATCGAAAGAGGTACCCGACAGGGTTGCCCATTATCTCCCTTATTATTTGCCCTTATACTCGAACCCATGGCCCAATACATCAGAACAAATCAAACTATAACTGGCATTGAAGTAGGAGGTATTACACACAAATTATGTATATTTGCAGACGATATATTACTTTTTCTATCATCACCACAGGTCTCTGGTCCTAACTTAATACCAGCTCTTGATGGATTTGCAGCCCTATCCGGCCTTATGATTAATCCTAAGAAATGCCTAGTGCTTAATATTTCACTCACAAACATGGAATTGATCCCGGCTAGGGCTGCACTCCCATTCACATGGGCAGAAAAATCAATCCCATATCTTGGAATTCATTTAACAGCATCTCATTCTGACTTATTCTCAACCAATTATCCTCCTGTATTAAGACAGATCACAAATCTAATAAAACAATGGTCGCAACTTCCTTTATCCTGGATAGGGAAGATTAATGCAATCAAAATGACTATTCTACCCAAATTGCTTTATCTATTCAGAGTCCTCCCTATTCCAATTCCTTCCTATTTTTTGAGAATAGTACAAAAAAGAGCAACTTCGTTTATATGGGGCTCTTCTAAACCACGTATACCTATACACACACTACATCTTCCCAAAAATAAAGGAGGCCTGGGATACCCTAATTTTACTAACTACTACAGAGCAGCACATTTGGCCAGTCTGTCCAAATACCATGCAAAACAGGAAATCCCATTATGGGTATTTATAGAGGCTTCAGAAAATGACCCTCTATTAATATCAAATTTATTATGGCTTGATCCTAAAGACCGCTTTAAAATTCATAATCCCATAACTAAACACTTCTTATCTCTCTGGGATAAACTAAAAACCAAATATCAGTTACAATCTCCACACAATCCTCTCCTTTCTTTTATCAGAAATCCGGCCTTTTATCCGGCATGGATCTACCCAAATTCTTTTAAAGCTTGGACAACATCAGGCATTCAGACACTAAATGACTTCATAGCATCTAAATCATTCCTTTCATTCCCATCGCTTAGAGAAAAATATGATCTACCAAACTCTGAGATATTTAGATATCTCCAAATCAAAAATTTCTATACACCATTCCTAAAGGGGGATACACCATTATCCCAATTATCCATTTTTGAATCAATCTGTACAAAAGATCCATTTGCTAAAGGTACAATTTCATCACTTTATAATCAATTATATGGAGTAGCAAATCTTAATAGACCCTCTTACGTTCAGAGGTGGGAGGAAGACCTGGGACGAACTTTAGAAGACACGGACTGGTCTAACATATGGCTCACATCTAAGTCATCTTCACCCAACATCTTAGCACTGGAGACAAATTATAAAGTCCTAACTCGCTGGTACCTTGTACCCGCTAGAGTGGCAAAATATTCACCTAATACCTCAACTCTTTGTTTTCGAGGATGCCCAGAAATAGGCACATATTTACACATATGGTGGACGTGCCCAGTAATCCAAACCTTCTGGAAGGAAGTCTTCGTGATTGCATCTAAAATATTTAAAAAAATAATACAACCAGATCCATATTTAACTTTACTTAATCTAAAACCGGAATGGTTAACACTCTCTCAATTCAAACTTATGATCCAACTAATAACGGCTGCAAAACAAACAGTGGCCAAGGCATGGAAATCTCCTACATTGGTACTAGCAGAAACAATTCACAGAATGAATAATACAATGTCCCATGCTAAGATGGTAGCCATCGATCAAAATCAAATTCCAAAATTTGAAAAACTTTGGCATCCTTGGATAAAACAACAGTTCCTGTCAAACTTCAATGACTCTGTCCTGTTGCCATGGTAACAAATTAAATGACTTACAGAGACACCCATTCTAAGGCTTCAAAGAGAACTAAAAAGAATAATAAACTGACGAGCGGGACAACCTTGTGGACCATACCTCTACCTTTCAACCCTTTTTCTTCTTTCTCTTTCCTTTTCTCCACCTTACGATTAAAGCTCATTATCAGAATTTATTTGACCTATATACACTCTACTTGTAAACAATATGTATAGTAGGTATAAATCATTTAAATACCTACAAAAGTAACTAAGGAAATTATATATATCTTTAATTTAGGTTTACGTGAACCCAATGTTTAATATTTGAAATTTCATGATATTTACCTATATAAACCCTACTGTAAAACAATGAGCTTACTTTATAGATCCTTGTAAACTTACTTTATGTATCTTTATAACATTGTATACTCAAAAAACTTCTTTTGACAAGGAAACATTGTTCGTTCAGCATAGAAAACACCATTGTTTTGGCCATATATAAGGAGAGGACACTCAGCAGCCGTTTACACATCTGGACGCTGGAGCACTAGTGTGGGACACCAGAACACCCTTTTTATTAGGGGGTCCCACACAGGTGCTCCAGTGTATACTATAGGGCGTCTCCATCTGTGAAGCTTGTACAAAACAGGTAAGTAGTCAAGCTTGACAAAGTCAAAAAATATTTCTTCATCTTGTAACTCGGCCAAAATAGACAATTGTACCCCACTTCCAAGCAATGTTTCATATTCCTATTTCTGCCATCAAATATCTGTGTGCTAAGTATACCTATTTTTTTTTACATAGGGGAGAAAAGATTTGGAGGACACCACTCATCCGAGGAGACCACAGACCCCCCACCTCAGGAAGAAGGTAAAATCCCCCAAAGCCAACAGGAGGAGGAGGAAGGAGACGTGGTGGAAATTGTCACTACAACAGGTGAGTGTCTGCGACCACAGGCTCAGGTAAGAGATGGATGCCAGCAGATTTATAATACATGGTATGTTTTTGTTTCTATATTTTTAGGTGATTGTGATGTTGTGGATCCAGGTCATTTCACCAGTGAAAGTGCACAGATCCTGATCGGGGAGATCATGGGGTGTAATAGGTACTTGGAAAACATCCAGAAAAACATCAATGATGTTAAAAACAAAATGAAGAACATCATTGATGTTTTAGGGAGAGTTTAAAACACCTCCAAATCCCTGACTTTTTTGTGGTATTTGTAATGGAAGAATTTTTAACATTTCTTGCCATTTTATAGAAAAGCCAAATTTTGAAGATGCACACAGTGTGTCAACATGTGCTATCTGCCATCACAGGAGATCAATGTAGGCGTTTTGGGGGTGCAACCCCTTCCTCAATAATAAAGTAGCTGAGAGGAAGGGGTTGCACCCCCAAAACGTGTCCCTTGATCCCCCGTGATGGCAGCTAGCACATGTTGACATTCGGCAATTTGTGTACATCTTCAAAATTTGGCTTTTCCAGGGGTCACTTTACCCCATCTGAACACAATATCAAACACAGTTTATAAATACTCATGTCTGATATTGCCTTCAATTTCTACAAAAGTTGAACTTTGTAAGTTCCAGATTTGTGTATTTCTTGTTTGTTTGAAACATGCCTGTTTTACCTTAAATGGACATTTCTACTTTTATTAATGTGACCCAAAAAATTGTTATACAACAAACATGTTGGTTTGTTTTAAAAATCTTTTATAAATGCACATGTGATTGTGCTGGTATTAAAAAGATTGATACTCAAGAATGTGTGGATTATTGTTTTAATGCTCCTAAAATTTTGTAGTGGTAAAATTGTTGATTTCAGTGACAATGGTGGTTATTTCCTAAGGGCAAATCCACTTTGCACTACAAGTGCAGTTTCAGTGCAGGCTCAAGTGCACTTGTAGTGCAAAGTGTATTTTCCTTTAGTAAATAACACCCAACAGTGCTTTCTAATGTTACACAATCACGACATTTTCAGGACTCCCCACATTTCTGTCAGGGTCAGCTAAAAGAAACACAAGCAGTAAATGTCACCAAAGATTTTAGTAGTTAAAATGATTTTTTTATTTTAAAAATGTATCAGACATTGTCTTTCATATTGATGGCCCCCCTACCCGCAAAGTAATCAAGGTATCTAAGACGGACCTCGCGGGCATTCAGGGGGGGCAAGGGAGGACGGCCAGCCTCAAGCGCCATCAGGGTTGGTTCATTTACTTGAATTCCGGCCTCAGGCCCAACTGAGGCAGCATAGTTGGCAGAATTTCACCTTAAAAAGTTGTGGAGAACACAGCACGCCAGGATGATATGATTCAGTTTATACTCCGCGATGTGTATGGGTGTAAGAAATAGGCAGAACCGGCTGGCCATGATTCCAAACGTGTTCTCCACCACTCTTCTGGCTCTGGCCAGCCGCTAATTAAAAACCCTCTGGTCTGGTGTGAGGGTCCTCATAGGGAATGGCCGCATAAGATGGTCCCCCAGCGCAAATGCTTCATCCGCAACAAAGACGAATGGGAGTCCTTCCACATTGTCTTCTGGAGGTGGCAAGTCCAAGCTGCCATTCTGGAGACGCCTGTAGAACTCCATCTGGGTGATGACTCCACCATCGGACATCCGGCCATTCTTCCCCATGTCCACATACAGGAACTCATAATTAGCTGGCACCACTGCCAACATCACAATACTATTGAACCCCTTGTAGTTGTAATAGTATGACCCCGAGCTGGGTGGTGAGACAATGTGGACGTGTTTCCCATCAATTGCCCCTCCGCAGTTAGGAAAGTCCCACCGCTGGGCAAAGTGGGAGGCCACAGTCTGCCATTCCTGTGGCGTGGAAGGAAACTGTGGAGTCAAACAAGAAAAAGAAATTCATCATTTTGCACATAAACATGGAAAGCAGATTACACACAAACATTCTTGGCCAACATCAGTATAACATTTATTTTTGGGACTATTTAACCACTTCAATACAGGGCACTTAAACACCTTCCTGCCCAGACCAATTTTCAGCTTTCAGCGCTGTCGCAGTTTGAATGACAATTGCGCGGTCATGCTACACTGTGCCCAAACTAAATTTTTATCATTTTGTTCCCACAAATAGACCTTTCTTTTGGTGGTATTTGATCACCTCTGCGGTTTTTATTTTTTGCTAAACAAATAAAAAAGCCCGAAAATTTTGAAAAAAATAAAAGTTTTGCTTTTGTTTCTGTTAAAAAAAATTGTAAATAAGTAAGTTTTCTCTTTCACTGATGGGCACTGATAAGGCGGCACTGACAGGCACTGATACAGCGGCACTGATGAGGTGGCACCAATGAGCGGGCACTGACGGGCACTGACGATGGGCACTGATATGCGGCACTGATGGGCACTGGTAGGCGGCACTGATGGGTGGCACTGATATGCAGCACTGATGGGGATTGATAGGCGGCACTGATGGGCACTGATGGGTGGCACTGGTTGGCACTGATGGGCACTGATGGGCGACACTGATGGGCAATGAAAGGCGGCACTGCTGGGCAGTGCTGGGCACTGATAGGGTGGCGCTGATAGGCGGCACTGATAGGTGGCACTGCTGGGCACTGATAGGCGGCACTGCTGGGCACTGATGGGCACTGATACGTGGCACTGATGGGCACTGATACGTGGCACTGATATGAGGCACTGATGGGCATCCCTGGTGGCACTGGCAGCGGTATGCATTGAAGTGGGCACTGACTGGCAGCTGCCTGGGCACAGATTGGCAGCTGCCTGGGCACACAGTGGCATTTCCCTGGTGGTCTAGGGGCATACCTGGTGGTCCAGTGTGGATCGCTTCCCTGGTGGTCCTGGGCGGCTTCCCTGGTGGTCCTAGGTAGGATCCGAGGGGGGGCTGTGCTGATAAACAATCAGCACAGACCCCCTCGTCAGGAGAGCAGCTGATCGGCTCTCCTCTACTCGCGTCTCTTCCTATTTACATCATGATCAGCTGTGATTGGACACGGCTGATCACGTGGTAAAGAGTCTCCGTCAGAGACTCTTTACCTAGATCGGTGTTGCAGGGTGTCAGACTGACACCCAGCAACAACGATCGCCGTGATGCGTGCCCCCAGGGGCGCGCAGCGGCTCGATATTCCTGATCACGTCATATGACGTCCGATCAGGAATATCAAACTACTTTGCCGCCGTCATTCTGTAATAGGGCGGGTGGCAAGTGGTTAAAGACCAAGGTATAAGGTCCACCTATCAGATTCCCCCTCCCTCTCATGGGCCATTTGTAAAATTTTATGGGGGGGATATGTTTTGGACAGGTAACCCTCTCCACTTCATTGGGAGATGAATGCCTAAATAATGTGTATTACTTTGGCCAGCCCCTCCTTACTTTTACACTACTGGCAGCCCACTGGACAGGTAAGAAGTGTCATAATACAAAGAGATAAATACACACTGTACACATTTGAGCACATTTTTACATTCTGCTATTACCTATCAAGATAATAATAGGATAAAAAAACTTTAGACAGTACCATTTGAAAGTATTCAAGTAGGCCCTTGCACTACATGCTTTGGGGAATTCATCCATAAATATGACCACTAAAGAGATAGGTATAGTGTGTATGGGTTTGGCAAAGTCAGCAGATAGAGGATTGTTATCAGCTGAGTTAGCAGTTGGGGGGGAGGGAGGGTTCCAAATGATTTTGGGACACAAAAAAAAGCCTCTGGCACTCTCAAACACACATCACAATTTTCTACATTTTAGGGGGTTTTTAGGGTAAAGCATTACTATGGAGCTGACAAAATACATTGTTAATTGAGTAGACGAGGTGGATATAGGGCCAGGAGAGCATGCTGGGGAGGTAAGTGAAGGCAAATATGTATGAAGGACAAAAATAAAATACCTAAAATTCCAGCATGCATGAGGACAAAGGGGACATTCACAGCATATTACAATCATGGTTATTAGGGAATGAGGAAAGAAATACAATATATTAACAAACATTCTAGACAATAAAATTTGATATTAAAGGATAAAAATCTTACCTTCATATACTCCTTCTGCAGGACCTGAATGATGGCAGAACAGGTCTCTGGGATAATGATCCCTAGAGCCTGGGGGGAGATGCCTGTCGAGAACTTCAAGTCCTGAAGACTTCTCCCCGTCGCCAAGTACCGCAGGGTGGCGACTAGCCTCTGCTCCGGAGTGATGGCTTGCCTCATGCAGGTATCCTGCCTGCTGATATAGGGGGTCAGCAAAGCCAACAAACTGTGAAATACAGGGTCCGTGATCCGGAGAAAGTTTCTGAAAGGATTATTCTCGCGGATCTCACGGAGCAAAGGCATGTGACAGAACTGGTCACGCTGGAGCAACCAATTCTTGGTCCATGAACTCCTCCCCACCCTGTTCATGGACTAGACTTGTGTCAAGGTAAGGACACTGTCACAGAACCTCCCACACTCCGCTTGAGTGCTTCCGTCAGTATACCACTTCCTCCCAGTCTGGACTCAGATATCAGATATTCCAACCGCTCATAAGCACAAAACAAGGCGACACTTGTTTCACTGCTAACATGGACTATCTTTTATTAGAACCAGAATACAAGACTTTATACGACGTTAGAGGAGGTTCCCTCCTCCTGCTCATATTACTCTAACAATACAATTGTAACAAAAAAACATGAGCTAATTAACTAATCCTTTATACAGTCTAGGTGACTGAGACATGACCTTTTGCCCACACTTGTGGTCATCGAGCTTCACACAGTAACAGAGTTAATTATCATAAGTACAACCACAGGACATTTTCTCACAATAGCAGGAGCTCCAATAGGAGTCGGCCCGTCTCCTACATTGTATAGAGGACAATGTGATCAGCTCACTCAATTAACATGTTGAGTTCAGAATCAATCAAACCAAGAATAGTCTCTACATACATCCTGGGAGATGTTGTGGACAAATATTACTGTCCCATTTTAAGTAGTCCAAGATATATTTTCTCACTCACCCTGTGTCAGGATAGCACAGGGAGACTTAGACATAAGAGGTGTATGAAGAGCTGAAACAAGGGCATCCCCTACTTTCCAAGGGATTCTGAGTTCCACGGGCCCTCCCGTCACAGACCCCAACACCAAGCCCCTGCACAGCATGAACTCTACGAGGAGTACGTATACGCAACATGGCTAGAAAACTGTCTGCTGCTCAGAACGAAGTAACAGAACGCACTGAAGAACAGCAAGGCCTGGGAAGAGCAACCTGAAAAACAGCAACGAGCAGACAAGAATGCACTGAATAATCAAATGCGAACTCACTGCACGCACTGAAGACCAGATACAAACCCCCAAGCACAAACTGAACAGCAGAAAATAATCTGAAAACCACGAGTCTGAAAAAGCGCGAATCGTCTCTCACCAAACTTTTACTAACATGAGATTAGCAAAAGGAGCCCAAAGGGTGCCACGCTTGGTTCTGAACTGCCCTTTAATAGTCTCATTGTACGCGGTGTATGTGACCGCGTTCTTGGCGATCGGAAATTCCAACAACTTTGTGTGACCGTGTGTATGCAAAACAAGTTTGAGCCAACATCCGTCAGAAAAAATCCATGGATTTTGTTGTCGGAATGTCCGATCAATGTCTGATCGTGTGTACGGGGCATTAGACCTATTGTCAGCAGCATCATCTGCTACATATTACATTGCTAAGTATTGGGCTACTTTCTTATCACCCTTAGTTGGCAACATAATTCACCACATTCAGAATCCTAAAAAATTATCAACGTGGTTCACTGATTGAAGTCAGAGGCAGACTACAATATAGTACCCTATACAATGTTACATTCATTTTTTAATTGTATATTAACTATAGAGCAGGGGTAGGCAACCCCCGCCACTGGTGCTACAATAGGGGGGGTAGAGCAGTGGGGCAGATGTGAAAGGAGGTGTATTGGTGGGACAGATGCAGGGGGTTACAGTGGTGGGGCAGGAGAGCAGGGGAAACAGTGGTGGGGCAGGAGAGCAGGGGGAACAGAGGTGGGTCAGGAGAGCAGGGGGAACAGAGGTGGGGCAGGAGAGCAGGGGGGTACAGAGGTGAGACAGATGTGCAGGAGGTACATTAGTGGGACAGATGAGAAAGCGGGTTACAGTGGTGGGGCAGATGAGCAGATGGGTTCAGTGTTAGGACAGCTGAGAAGGTGATTCAGTAGTGAGACAGAAGAGCATGGGGATAGGGTGGTGGAGTAGATGTGCATGGAGGTACAGTGGTGGGGCAGATGAGAAAGGGGTATACATTAATGGGGCATATGAGCAGCGGGGTTACAATGGTGAGACAGAAGAGCAAAGGGGTACAAACGCAGCCACTGTGCCCATCAAACGTAGCCACTGTGCCCATCAAACGCAGCCATTGTGCCCATCAATTGCTGCCACTGTACCATTAAACACAGCCACTGTACCATCAAACGCAGTCACTGTGCCCATCAATTGCCACCATTGTGCCATCAAACACAGACACTGTGCCCATCAAACGCAGCCACTGTGCCTATCAAACGCAGCCACTGTGCCTATCAAGCGCAGCCACTGTGCCATCAAACACAGCCACTGTGTCATATGAAATGCTCCCACTGTGCCATCAAATGCTGCCACTGTGCCATCAAATACAGCTACTGTGCCCATCTTATGCAGCCACTGTGCCCATCTTATGCAGCCACTGTGCCCCATCAAATGCAGCCACTGTACAGCATCGAATGCAGCCACTGTGCCCCATCATATGCCGCCTCACTGTGCCCCATCATATGCAGCCTCACTGTGTCCCATCATATGCAGCCTCACTGTGTCCTATCATATGCAGCCTCACTGTGTCCCATCAAAAGCAGCCTTACTGTGTCCCATCATATGCAGCCTCACTGTGCCCCATCAAATGCAGCCTCACTGTGTCCCATCATATGCAGCCTCACTGTGCCCCATCATATGCAGCCTCACTGTGCCCCATCATATGCAGCCTCACTGTGCCCCATCAAATGCAGCCTCACTGTGCCCCATCATATGCAGCCTCACTGTGTCCCATCATATGCAGCCTCACTGTGTCCTATCATATGCAGCCTCACTGTGTCCCATCAAAAGCAGCCTTACTGTGTCCCATCATATGCAGCCTCACTGTGCCCCATCAAATGCAGCCTCACTGTGTCCCATCATATGCAGCCTCACTGTGTCCCATCATATGCAGCCTCACTGTGCTCCATCATATGCAGCCTCACTGTGCCCCATCAAAAGCAGACTCACTGTGCCCCATTAAATGCAGCCTCACTTACCTTACAGGCAGCTCCGCTCGGGCCGTGCGTTCCACGGAGCTGCCAACGTCACATGGGGCGGCGGCGTGATGTCCCATCATATGCAGCCTCACTGTGTCCCATCATATGCAGCCTCACTGTGTCCCATCAAAAGCAGCCTCACTGTGTCCCATCATATCCAGCCTCACTGTGCCCCATCAAATGCAGCCTCACTGTGTCCCATCATATGCAGCCTCACTGTGTCCCATCATATGCAGCCTCACTGTGCTCCATCATATGCAGCTTCACTGTGCCCCATCAAATGCAGCCTCACTGTGCCCCATTAAATGCAGTCTCACTTACCTTACAGGCAGCTCCGCTCGGGTCGTGCGTTACACGGAGCTGCCGACGTCACATGGGGCGGCGGCGCCCGTGCGCCCCCTATGGACGGGCCGCCACTGGTGGGAGGGATGCTCCCCCTTATACCCAACCTTATTTCTTTAGATCAAGTAGGATTCGTCCCAGGAAGGGAAGCCAGGAACAATACCATTTGTGCCCTAAATCTCCATCATTGGCTTACTACATCTAACACCCAGGGTTTCTTCCTCTCCCTTGACGTGGAAAAGGTGTTCGACAGGGTGGCTTGGGACTACATACAAGAGGCCCTGAGAGCAATTGGACTCAAACTCCGCATGTTTGCTCATATAATGGCACTATACTCCACTCCCTCAGTGAGTGTACGCATTAATGGCCACCTGTCGAACGCCTTTACCATAAACAATCGGACCTGCCAAGGTTGCCCCTTATCCCCCCTGATCTTCGTCTTGACTCTAAAACCCCTCCTTAATAGATTGAGATCCAACCCTGACATTAAGGGACTTAGCATAGGAGACAGAGACTTTAAGGTCGCAGCCTTCGCCAATGACATTCTCCTTTCTTTGAAATCACCTCGGCTTTCCTTACCCAACTCGCTGAAGGACAATTCGGAAGCCTATCAAACCTTAAGATTAACTGTTCTAAATTGCATTATGTTAACGCTTCCCTGACCCCGCAGAAAGTGGCCCGCTGTCAGGACTCCTTCCCATTCTTTTGGAAAAGGGATGCCATTACATACATGGGTATCCAGATTACAAGTAAACTATCAGACCTCTACAATCAGAATTTTCTAGTGGCCCTAACCAAGACCAAAATGGATTTAAAGGACTGGGCGGGCCTAAATGATTTGTGGTTTGGCCACTCAGCTCTAATCAAAATGATCGTTCTCCCATGGCTGCTCTACCTAAGTCAAACTATTCTGATTCACCTCCCACCAACCTATTCGCACACTACAAGAAGGCTTGCTCAAAAGCTAAGGGGGGAATTGGGCTACCAGACCTCCATAAGAATTATCTAGCTTGTCATCTCACAAGAATTGTAGATTGGGACATTCATAAGTCTGGGAAGGTTTGGTTGGTCCTAGAGAACTCTTTTGTGCAGAATCCAATACATGCACTCCCTTGGATATCTCACCGGCACTGGCCACGGGAGCTCATGACACACCCTCTCATCTATCCCTCAATAACAGCTTTTAGACAGGCAAAGTAATCCATAAAGTTCTCCTCAGTTCCAGGACCCTTAACCACGCTAAGAGAAAACCCACACTTTTCCCCAGGTGAGTTAAGCTCCTTTCTACGGCACAAAATGCCTCATGATAAAGTGCTTGCACATCAATTCTTCTCAAAAGGAATTCCCCTTTCCTATGAGAATCTAGTGTCCACTTCCCATACTGAATCTTTTCCCTTTTGGGTGTATAGACAACTTCGACACTTTCTTTCAACCCAAGAGCGAACAACCACATGGCCAAGGCAATTTACACCCTTTGAATCCCTGTGCACACAGAAATAACTGCAAAGACATTTAATATCTTACATGTACACCTAACTCCTTGAGGATTTTTTCCCTTCTCGGATCCATCACGGGTGTCCTGGGAAAGGGACCTCCAGATGACCCTCACTGATGAGGATTGGGATACTATCCACGAGTACACACACAAGGGCTCTCTGAATGTAGTGATTCAAGAAAACTGCTATAAAATTGAAACCAGATGGTACTGAACTCCACCTCGCCTACACAAATTTTCCCACACCATACCCAGCATTTGTTGGAGATGCGGGAAAGCGGAAAGGCACCATGCTCCACATCTGGTGGGAATGTGAACCACTCCAACCTTTTTGGAGGGAAGTTCATGATCTTATCATACATGCAGGGCCACCATCAGGGGGGTACAGCCCATACAAGTGTTCCTGAGGGGCCCAGCATCCCAGGGGCTGGTGCCTCAGGACACCAGGCCCCAAGTTAGCACCTCAAACCTTTCTTCAAGGCCTCCTGAAGATGTTTCACTCTCTGCTCCCTTTGCGAAGGCAGGATGAGTTCTGCAACTTTACCCTTGTAATGTGGATCAAGAAGGGTTGCCAACCAGTAATGATCTCTCTCCTTGATACCACGAATCCTAGGATCCTTTCGCAGGGTTTGCAGAATCAGGGAGGCCATGCAGGGTAAGTTTGCAGAGGTATTCTATTCTAAATCCACTGGGTCACTAAGGATCACATTATCCGTAACTACCTCCTCCCAGCCACGTACAACTCCTTGGATTTCTGGGGACTGAAAACCATCCCTTGAAGACTGCTGCTGAGTGTTATTCTCTACATCCATGCTGACACAATCCTCCTCCTTCTCTTACTCCTCTTCTTCCTGTGTGTTTGGCTGGCCCGCAGGAATGCTATCTAGATAAAGGGGGCCTTGAGAGGAAAGGAAGTCCTTATCTTCCTCCGGCTGTTCTGCCTCAAGTGCCCTGTCCATGAATTCACAAAGCTTGTACTCCAATAGGAAGACTAGAGGGACAGTGTCACTGATGCATGCATTGTCCCTGCTCATCATCCTTGTGGCCTCCTCAAATGGTGACAGGACAGTGCATGCATCCTTGATCAGTGGCCACTGGCATGGTGAAAAGAAGCCAAGCTCCCCTGACCCTGTCCTGGTGCCATACTCACACAGGTACTCATCGATGGTCCTCTGCTGGGTGTGCAGCCGCTGAAGCATTGCCAACCTTAAGTTCCACCTGGTGGGCATGTCACAAATGAAGCGGTTGCTGGGCAGGTTGCATTCCCTTTGAATGTCAGCCAGCCGAACACTGGCATTGTCCGACTGGTGGAAATGACCACAGACTTTTCTGGCCTACCTCAGGAGATCTTGTAAGCCTGTGTACCTGGTCCAGAACCACTGCACCACCAAATTCAGGATGTGTGCCAAACATGGAACATGGGTCAAGTGTCCTTGTCGAAGGGTGGAGAGAAGGTTGGTGCCATTGTCGCATACAACCATTCGTGACTGAAGCTTGCTTGGCGTCAACCACCTCTGAGCCTGCCCTGGCAGAACTGACAGAATCTCTGCCCCAGTGTGGCTCCTGTCCCCATAGGCAGACCAACTCAAGCACCGCATGGCATCTTTTTGCCTGACGTAGCCCCTTGAACGCTTACGGAGCATTACTGGTTCAGAGGATAATCTGCAGAAGAGGCCATAGAGGAAGAAGAAGAGGAGGGGGTAGAGGAGAGAGCTGTAGCAGAATCACTACTAGCTTTTTGGAGGCGTGGTGGCGGAACAAGCTCCAACAACGCTAAATCCTGTCCTGCATCCTTCCCAGCTGCCAGCAGAGTTACCCAGTACGCCGTGAAGGAAAGGTAACGTCCCTGTCCATGCCTGCTGGACCATGAGTCAGCGTTAATATGAACCTTACTGCTGACCATCCTGTCCAACGAGGCCAAAACATTGCCTTCCACATTCTGGTAGAGAGCCAGAATGGGCTTCCGTGAAAAGAAATGGCGTTTTGGAACCTGCCACTAAGGTACAGCACATTCCACAAATTCACGAAAGGGGGCAGAGTCTACTAGCTGAAAAGGCAGCAGTTGCAGTGCTATTAATTCGGCCGAGCTAGCATTTAGATGCTGAGCATGTGGGTGGCTGGGACCGAATTTTTTTTTACGGTTCAACAACTGGGGTAGGGAAATTTGCCTGCTAAAATCAATTGGTGGTGTACTGTTAGCAGATTGGCTGCAAGTACTTAGGACACATATTGCTATACCTTCATTCCTCTCAGTGCAGGTTTTTGAGAGGTCTGCAGGTATAGTAGAGTTGGAGATCCCAGATGTGGAGCATGGAGAAGTCCGCCTTTTTCTATGATGTGGGTCTTTCAAGTGCTGTTGCCAACGGACTGCATGGAGGTCGTCATATGTCTGGTCAAGCACGTGGTGCCCAAGCAGCTGCTGTTCTGGCCATGCTTGATCCACTTCAGACATAGGTTGTAAACAGCAATGGTGCGATCTGCTGCACACGTGACAAAAAAGGCCCACACCAAGGAACTTTTAAAAGTCAGGGGGAAGTCAGCAGCGCCCTGCACCTGTGGAGCTCTGGGGTGTGATGCAATAGGGTGGCTGCCCTTAAGCTGCCGCCTAGAGGACATCCTGCCTCATTGGAGTTGTGCCTCCTCCTCCTCTCTTCTCTCAGGCACCCAAGTACAGTAAGTGACCTCATCATCCCCTCCCTCCTCGTCACTGGAGAAAACTTGGCAGTATGCTGCAGCTGGGGGAACATGACTGCCAGTTTCTTGTCCTTCTGTGGGATCCCCTCTTTCTAGGCTCACGTTACTCCCTTCCACAACCTGTGAACCAACATCGGAGCCTTCAAATCGCTGCACATCCTCCAGCAGTATATAACTGACACTGTGGTCGAAAAATTCTGGGGACTCCTCCATGCATGATGGTAGGGCTATGGAAGGAGTGACTGTGGACAAGGAGCCGGTGGAATAGGCTGCTTTGGCAGCTGCATTGGAAGGCAAACTACTCTAAGCCTGGGTGACAGATGATGAGAAGGATGAGGACGGCTTCGTTATCCACAACACCAACTCTTCTGGAGGTTGTGGCTCAATAACAGGGCCAGCAGCATAAAAAAAGGACAAGCGTGCCTCATGGCCACCTCCACCTGCATCTGTGTATAAATACACTGCCTGAAGTGTATTAGAAACAGTACACCACCGAATGCACTGTAGATATAGGCTACACTGAATGCAGAGTATATATATATATATATATATATATATATATATATATATATATATATACAGTATCTCACAAAAGTGAGTACACCCCTCACATTTTTGCTACAATGTAAAATAATGAGTATACAGCTTGTATAACAGTGTAAATTTGCAGTCCCCTCAAAATAACTCAACACACAGCCATTAATGTCTAAACCGCTGGCAACAAAAGTGAGTACACCCCTAAGTGAAAATGTCCAAATTGGGCTCAAAGTGTCAATATTTTGTGTGAACTCCATTATTTTCCAGCACTGCATTAACCCTCTTGGGCATGGAATTCACCAGAGCTTCAACAGGACATGGTTCCAGTAATCCATGCTCTTAGTCTGCTTGTCTTCAGTAAACTGTTTGCGGGCTTTCTTGGGCATTATTTTTAGAAGAGGCTTCCTTCTGGGATGACAGCCATGCAGACCAATTTGATGCAGTGTGCGGTGTATGTTCTGAGGACTGACAGGCTGACTCCCAACCCCTTCAACCTCTGCAGCAATGCTGGCAGCACTCATGCGTCTATTTCCCAAAGACAACCTCTGGAAATGACGCTGAGCGCGAGCACCCAACTTCTTTCGTAGACCATGGCGAGGCCTGTTCTGAGTGGAACTTGTCCGGTTAAACCACTGTATTGTCTTGACCACCATGCTGCAGCTCAGTTTCAGGGTCTTGGCAATCTTCTTATAGCCTAGGCCATTTTTATGTATAGCAAGAATTCTTTTTTTCAGACCCTCAGAGAGTTCTTTGCCATGAGGTGCCATGTTGAACTTCCAGTGACCAGTATGAGAGAGTGAGAGTGATAACAACAAATTTAACACACCTGCTTCCCATTCACATCTGAGACCTTGTAACAATAATGAGTCACGTGACACCAGGGAGGGAAAATGGCTAATTGGGCCCAATTTGGATTTTCACTTAGGGGTGTACTCACTTTTGTTGCCAGCGGTTTAGACTTTAATGACTGTGTGTCGAGTTATTTTGAGGGGACAGCAAATTTACACTGTTATACAAGCTGTACGCTCACTACTTTACATTGTAGCAAAGTGTCATTTCTTCAGTGTTGTCATATGAAAAGATATAATAAAATATTTACAAAAATGTGAGGGGTGTACTCACTTTTGTGAGATACTGTATATATATATATATATATATATATATATATATATATATATATATATATATATATATATATACTGTATAGATCGATAGATCGATAGATAGATAGATAGATAGATAGATAGATAGATAGATAGATAGATAGATAGATAGATAGATAGATAGATAGATAGATACTAAAAAAAATACAGTGTACACATGGCCCACTATCTCAGGGCTAAGGATATATCAGATATCATATAAATAGACTATTCACACTTATAACCTTAATATCATCAATAAGCGATAGTAATAACAATAGTAAACAGCTGCTGCTTAAAATGCAAAAGCATAAATATTAAAACAACATTAATAATAACAATTCCACAAAACCAGGTCAAGTGTCAGTGATTACTATAGCAGACTGCTCCTGTTGTTCTTCTCCTAATATACTACAGGCAGGCAGTTAATTCAGTTAGCTGCAGTATATTCAGTACTGTATCCTGTGCAGCTAGATCTCGCTGCAGACCGTTCCTGTTGTTCTCTTCCTAATATACTACAGACAGGCAGTTCATTCAGTTAGCTGCAGTATATTCAGTACTGTATCCTGTGCAGCTAGATCTCGCTGCAGACCGTTCCTGTGTTTCTCTTCCTAATATACTACAGGCAGGCAGTTCATTCAGCTAGCTGCAGTATATTCAGTACTGTATGCTGTGCAGCTAGATCTTGCTGCAGACCATTCCTGATGTTCTCTTCCTAATATACTACAGGCAGGCAGTTCATTCAGTTAGCTGCAGTATATTCAGTACTGTATCTAGTTTAGCTAGATCTCGCTGCAGACTGTTTCTGTTGTTATCTTCCTAATATACTAGAGGCAGGCAGTTCATTCAGTTAGCTGCAGTATATTCAGTACTGTATCCTGTGCAGCTAGATCTCGCTGCAGACCATTCCTGTTCTTCTCTTCCTAAAATACTACAGGCAGGCAGTTCATTCAGTTAGCTGCAGTATATTCAGTACTGTATCCTGTGCAGATAGATCTCGCTGCAGACCGTTTCTGTTGTTATCTTCCTAATATACTAGAGAAGAAAAAGAGTACCCGGTTCTAGAAAGCCGGGTAAGGGGTTACTTTAGCATCAAGTTTTAATCATGTCAAAAGACTGGTGGTATTACCAAAAAAGTATAAATTTTATTAAATATTTAATTTGGTACAAACATCAAAATTGGTGAGAAAACCTATCAATTAAAACATGATATTAAAAGATTGCTATTTAGGTCCAGTGGAACCTAATGACTAGTTTCATGATCATTGGACAAACTGGACAAAACATAAGACATTTTACAAAACAAAAACAAAGACAACGTATGACATCGTCCGGACGCTTTGGACTTTGCGGGCTGTAAATCGGTATTGGGTGATTAATGATTAATAGGGTATTATTATCCCTGTTAGCCAAAAAGAAAAACCTAGATGACAGCCGGAAAAATCCAATGGAGGTAAATGGGGGAGGGTGAAGGGGGAAGGGTGGGATATTTTGCGAGCTGCTCGTATGGAGATTGATACAATTGCTATAGCTGGAATGATGTAAATTAACTGACTAATAGAATAAATGTTGTGAGTGTCCAAAAAGTTACAGTCAATCCAATGGAGTAATTTTGGTTATGACTTAAAATTCTTTTCTGACGAGATTAATGTTAGAGTGCCAACCAGGATTGTCCGTATGGGGAAGTTGTACTGTCAGTAAGGATTATAGTGATATAAAGAATATCTTATAGTGAATATGGCAAACTTTACCGTTTGTTGTTTTCAATCAGTTGAAAGTCTGATGGGCTGAATCAGATGTGTTACAGCTTTACGCTGGACGCTTCATGTGTAAAGGGGGAGCCAGGATTTATATGCAGGTTCCTCTGCTCAGTGATGAGCCAGCTCGGTGTGTGGCGTCATTGGCTGCAGGGGTGGTGGGAGATACAAAGCTCCAATGTCTTCACCGCCTTCCCGGTCGGGTGGCGCAGTCCAGCTGAAGGAGTGTCCCGGCTTAGCGTGCGTCCCTGAGGAGGTAAAAGTATTCGATCCTCTTGAGAATCTGGCCGCTCAAGTCAACCAGGCTGTTTCAGCTCATCCGTGCATTTGCTCTGCAGTATATTCAGTACCGTGTCCTGTGCAGATAGATCTCGCTGCAGATCATTCCTGTTGTTCTTTTCCTAATATACTACAGGCAGACAGTTCATTCAGTTAGCTGTAGTATATTCTGTACTGTATCCTGTGCAGCTAGATCTCGCTGCAGACCGTTCCTGTTGTTCTCTTCCTAATATACTACAGGGAGGCAGTTCATTCAGTTAGCTGTAGTATATTCAGTACTGTATCCTGTGCAGCTAGATCTCGCTGCAGACTGTTCCTGTTGTTCCCTTCCTAATATACTACAGGGATGCAGTTTATTCAGTTAGCTGCAGTATATTCAGTACTGTATCCTGTGCAGCTAGATCTCGCTGCAGGCCGTTCCTGTTGTTCTGTTCCTAATATACTACAGGCAGGTAGTTCATTTAGTTAGCTGCAGTATATTCAGTACTATATCCTGTGTAGCTAGATCTCGCTGCAGACCGTTCCTTTTTTTCTCTTCCTAATATACTACAGGTAGGCAGTTCATTCAGTTAGCTGCAGTATATTTAGTACTGTATCCTGTGCAGCTAGATCTCACTGCAGACCGTTCCTGTTGTTCTCTTCCTAATGTACTAGAGGCAGGCAGTTCATTCAGTTAGCTGCAGTATATTCAGTACTGTATCCTGTGCAGCTAGATCTCACCGCTGACCGTTCCTGTTGTTCTATTCCTAATATACTACAGGCAGGAAGTTGATTCAGTTAGCTGCAGTATATTCAGTATATATACACATCCCAGCTTTGTGCAGCTACATCTCACTGCAGGCCATTCCTGGTGTACCTATTCAAATACATTACAAATACATCAAATACAGTATGTCTGGAAGGCCAACAAGGAGAGGCAGATGCTCACAGGCTACTAAAAGAGGGCAAGCAGGCTCTGTGTCTACAGCCATTACTGGTCATGGACACGGTGTATCCTCAGCACGTGGCCGTGGGGCACGCTTGTCCTTTTTTTGGCAGCTGGCCGTGTTGAACCACAACATGCAGAAGAGTTGGTAGAGTGGATGACCAAGCCGTCCTCATCCTCTGACACCCAGGCTCAGAGTACTATGGCTGCCAATGCAGCTGCCAAAGTTGCCTCTTCCATTGGCTCAATGTCATCAGTCACTCCTTCCCTTGCCCCACCATCATGCCCCGGGGAGTCCCCCGAACTGTTCGACCACAGTGTTGGGTACATGCTGCAGGAGGATGCGCAGCGTTTTGAAGGCTCCGATGATGGTACCCAGATTGAGGAAGGCAGTAACGTGAGCTCAGAGAAAGGGGGTGCCCAAGAAGGACAACAAACTGGCAGTCATGTTCCCCCAGCTGCAGTATACTGCCAGGTTTGCTCCAGTGATGAGGAGGGAGGGGATGACGAGGTCACTGACTCTACAATAGGAGAGAGGAGGAGGAGGAGGCACATCTCCAACGAGGCAGGTTGCCCTCCAGGGGCCAGCTTAAGGGCAGCCAACCGACTGCATCACACAGCAGAGCTCCACAAGTGCAGGGCGCTGCTGACTCTGCGCGTTTTTCCAAAAGTTCTTTGGTGTGGGCCTTTATTGAGACGTGTGCACCGTTGCTGTTTGCAACATATGTCTGAAGCGTATCAAGCGTGGCCAAAACAGCAGCCACTTGGGCACCACATGCTTGACCAGACATATGTCGAACTCCCATGCAGTCCGTTGGCAAGCTTACTTAAAAGACCCACACAAAAGAACAAGTTGGAATCTCCAACCACACTATACCTTCATTTCTCTCAGAAACCTGCACTGAGAGGAATGAAGGTGTAGAATTAGGTGTGCCAAGTACTTGCGGCAATCTGCTATCGCTACACCAACGTCCAATTCTAGCAGGCAAATTTCCCTACCCCAGTTGCTAAACCGGCGAAACACATTTGGTTCCAGCCATCCACATGGCCAGCGGCTAAATGCTAGCTTGGCTAAATTGCTAGCACTCCAACTGCTGCCTTTTCAGCTGGTAGACTCTGCCCCCTTTCGTGAATTTGTGGAATGTGTGGTACCTCAGTGACCTATAATGTGACCTATAAACCGTACAACTCATTTGAACAACAAACTGAGATCTTTTAGGTGGAGGGAAGTAAAAAAAAATAAATAAAATAAAAATAAAATAATATGGTTGGATAAAAACTAATACTTTGTTGAAGTACCTTAATTTTATTACAGCGCTCAGTCTTTTTGGGTAGGAGTCTATCAGCATGGCACATCTTGACTTGGCAACATTTGCCCACTCTTCTTTGCAAAAACACTCCAAATCTGTCAGATTGTGAGGGCACAGCCCTCTTCAGATCACCCCAGAGATTTTCAATGGGTTTCAGGTCTGGGCTCTGGCTGGGCCATTCCAAAACTTTAAGCTTCTTCTGGTGAAGCCATTCCTTTGTTGATTTGGATGTATGCTTTGGGTCGTTGTCATGCCGAAAGATGAAGTTCCTCTTCATGTTCAGCTTTCTAGAAGAAGCCTGAAGGTTTTGTGCCAATATTGTCTGGTATTTGGAACTGTTCATAATTGCCTCTACCTTGACTAAGCCCCCTTTTTCAGCTGAAAAAACAGCCCTAAAGCATGATGCTGCCACCACCATGCTTTACGGTGTGTATGGCGTTCTCTTGGTAATGTGCAGTGTTGTTTTTGTGCCAAACATAGCTTTTAGAATTATGGCCAAAAAGTTCAACCTTGGTTTCATCAGACCAGAATACATTTTCCCACATGCTTTTGTGGGGACTTCAGATGTGTTTTTGCAAAATATAGCCAGGCTTGGTTGTTTTTCTTCGTAAGAAAAGGCTTCCATCTTGCCACTCTACCCCATAGCCCAGACATATGAAGAATATGGGAGATTGTTGTCACATGTACCACACAGCCAGTACTTGCCAGATATTCCTGCAGCTCCTTTAATGTTGCTGTAGGCCTCTTGGCAGCCTCCCTGACCATTTTTTTTCTCATCTTTTCGTCAATTTTGGAGGGACGTCCAGTTCTTGGTAATGTCACTGCTGTGCCATATTTTGTCCACTTGATGACTATCTTCTCTGTGTTCCATGGTATATCTAATGCCTTGGAAATTCTTTGTACCCTTCTCCTGACTGATACCTTTTAACAATAAGATCCCTCTGATGCTTTGAAAGCTCTCTGCGGACCATGGCTTTTGCTATACAATGTGACTATGAAAATGCCAGGAAAGACCTACTAGAACAGCTTAACTTTATTTTGGGTTAATCGGAGAAGCTCTAAATGATGGCAGGTGTGTACTGACTCCTATTTAACAGGAGTTTGAATGTGATTGCTCAATTCTGAGCACAGCTACATCCCCAGTTATAAGAGGGTGTGCACACTTATGCAACCACATTATTTTAGTTTTTTTTTTTAACTTCTTCCCCCTAAAAGATTTCAGTTTGTTTTTCAGCTGAATTGTACAGTTTATAGGTTACAATAAAGGTGGAAAAAGTTCTGGAATTATTTATCTTTGTCTCATTTTCTTCATCACAGAAACCTGACATTTTAACAGGAGTGTATAGACTTTCTATATCCACTGTATACACTAGACTGTATATATATATATATATATATATATATATATATATATATATATATATATATATATAAATATATATAAATATATATATTTATATATATATATATATATATATATATATTGTAAACCCTCATGTTTTTTCACCTTAATACATCCTATGCATTAAGGTGAAAAAACTTCTGTCACTGACTAGCCCCCCGTTTTACTCACCTGAGCCAGTTCATTCCCATGCCGGAGACGTGCACACCCTCTCTGGCTGGGGTCTCGGCTCTTGATTGGATAGATTGATAGCAGTGCAGCCATTGGCTCCCGCTGCTGTTAATCAAATCTAATGGCGCGGGCGCCGGGGAGCAGGGCCGAGTTTGACATTCTGTGTCTATGGACGCAAATGCTGGACTCTTGGACTCTGGAGCGCACCTGCATGGTAACCACCAGGGAGAGCGCTCCTTCCTGAGCGCCCCGGGGGAGGAGCCGCGAGCGCCATTGGGGGACCCCAGAAGATGAGGATCGGGGCCACTCTGTGCAAAATGAACTGCACAGTGGAGGTAAGTATGATATGTTTGTTATTAAAAAAAAAAAACAGTGTTTACAACCCCTTTAATACACAGCCTGCACTGACTGAATATAAAGTAAACCCTGAATATAAAGTCTATGCTAAATGCAGAGTGTATATATATATATATATATATATATATATATATATACTAAACTGACTGTATATATTTATCAAATACACTGCCACTAACTGAATAACCTGCCTGCTTATTCTAACTCAAGCTATCTCTCTGTCCATGCCAACAACACTACACATGGCCGCTATGTAAGCAGCCTTATATAGTGTGGGGCATAAACTTAGTCCCCCTGAGCCATGATTGGCCAAAGGCACCCTGCCTTTGGCCAATTACAGCTCTCTCAGCAGAGCGCACTCTGATTGGCCAAAGCATGCAGGTCAGGTGCATGCTTTGGCCAATCATCATATAGCAATGCAATGCGATCTCACAGTGCATTATGGGGCATTCCACGACACTCGAATTTCCCACGAACGCCCCATATGTTTGGTTAGTTTTAGAACAAACGAACACCCGTAATCGAGTCAAAATTATGTTCAACTCGAACCGCTGGCTCATCCCTAATGAGAATATCCCATTGCCTGGCACACTCAACCCACATTTTGAAATAGATACCCAAACAGGCCTGCTTGTACCTCAAGTCCCGTCTGCCAACAAAAAAGGTGTAACAATCTTCTACAATCTCCTCCAAGAAAAACTAACGCTAGTAAAATCCGGCCCTATCCTAGAATGGGAGAACAATATGGGAACCCATTACTCTGTCCCCCCGTGGCAATGGGCACTAAGAACAATCTAAAGAGCTACACGTTGTGCTACTTTATGGGAATTAACCCACAAAATTACCCAAAGGTGGTATTTAACCCCATTGAGAATATCAGCATTCAAAACTTTCACGTTTCCACTCTGTTGGAGAGAATATGGTATGACAGGTTAAATGTATCATATTCTATGGAGCTGCCCATCGCTTCATGGTTTCTGGCAGGAAGTATTAAACCTCATCTCAGACATTGTCAAAGTCCCAATATTTCCATCACCTGGACTAGCCTTATTTAATTTTTCTATAGAAAATATTCCCTTCTTTTCATATGGTCATTACCCACATACTACTGGCAGCAAGATTGTCGATAACTAGGAAGTGGAAATCCAACTCACCCCCATGGATGAAGAACACCATACAATTAACCCATATACACCACACCTATGAAATGTTGCTGTCTTATGATGGGAAAGTTTATATTAGCACTCAAAAATCTTGGGGCCCATAGGCTCAATGGTACACTCGACACTCTTGTAAGTAACATCTTTCTTGGTGCATTTTCCTGTGTTTTATTGTCACCCACTCGCAATGAAGTATCTTCCTGCCTGTTCCCACATCCTGTATGATCTGAGGACTTGTCCTTGATGGAGTGAGCCATAGCCTGAGGAATATAGTTATCAGGGGGTTTTGTGTATATGGAGAGTTGGAGTTGATTACTACTAATCATTTTTGACTGCTTTTGGTTAAGTGGTCTACCATTTGGGGTAAGGGGCAGTGTGTTACTCTGTTACTGGTGATGGACATCTTTAAGCAGCTTCCATGTGGAATTGCATTCACTGGATCCTTATCCTTGAACCTTCCACCTCTTACTAATATGGACTCTCTTCATACCTAATACATAAGCGCTACATTTATATTTTATTGTTGTTATTGTTTTATACCAGAACAACGGTGCTAGCTGCTTTTGTTTGTATATTTTAAGACATTACGTGTGCGGCTGGATTGTGCTTTATTAAATGTGAAGCGTTACTCGATAGTATGTTTAACTTACACCTATTTTATTGTACTCATTATCTCTGTTGTATCTCTAACAACTGTTTTGCTAAATTTGTTTCCATACCTTATATTTGCCATGGACAGTGTTTATATCTTTGAAAATTCAATAAAAATGTATTGAAATATAATACACATATTGACTTTAGATTGATTATGCATAAGATTATGCAAATACCTCAAATGTGTAATGAACCATAAAACAGCAACAAAATTAAGGTTTAAAATATATATACTTCAAGAAAAGGCCCCATAGACTGTTTGGTATTAGAATACATTTCCATTTCTCACCACACATAAAACACTTTGGGGACTATAGTGGTAAAGTCTATCATACTTATTATCTTTTCTTATTTTTTGTCTTTGTTTGATTCTGTACATTTTTGTGATTATTTTTGTTTTGGTGGTCTGCCGTGCGTGCTTCCTATGGGCAATTTGCTTACTTAGAGACACTTTGACTATTGGATTTACCTGTATAAGGCTTACACAGTATCTCACAAAAGTGAGTACACCCCTCACATTTTTGTAAATATTTTATTATATCTTTTCATGTGACAACACTGAAGAAATGACACTTTGCTACAATGTAAAGTAGTGAGTGTACAGCTTGTATAACAGTGTAAATTTGCTGTCCCCTCAAAATAACTCAATACACAGCCATTAATGTCTAAACCGCTGGCAACAAAAGTGAGTACACCCCAAATGTCCATTTGGGCCCAAAGTGTCAATATTTTGTGTGGGCGCGATTATTTTCCAGCACTGCCTAGAAAATAATGGTGGCCATTATTGGGCATGGAGTTCACCAGAGCTTCACAGGTTGCCACTGGAGTCCTCTTCCACTCCTCCATGATGACATCATGGAGCTGGTGAATGTTAGAGACCTTGCGCTCCTCCACCTTCCATTTGAGGATGTCCCACAGATGCTCAATATGGTTTAGGTCTGGAGACATGCTTGGTCAGTCCATCACCTTTATCTTCAGCTTCTTTAGCAAGGCAATGGTCATCTTGGAGGTGTGTTTGGGGTCGAATACTACCCTGCGGCCCAGTCTCCGAAGGGAGGGGATTGTGCTCGGCTTCAGTATGTCACAGTACATGTTAGCATTCATGGTTACCTCAATGAACTGTAGCTCCCCAGTGCCGGCAGCACTCATGCAGCCCCAGAGCATGACACTCCCACCAACATGCTTGACTGTAGGCAAGACACATTTGTCTTTGTACTCCTCACCTGGTTGCCGCCACACACGCTTGACACCATCTGAACCAAATAAGTTTATCTTGGTCTCATCAGACCACAGGACATGGTTCCAGTAATCCATGTCCTTAGTCTGCTTGTCTTTAGCAAACTGTTTGCGGGCTTTCTTGTGCATCATCTTTAGAAGAGGATTCCTTCTGGGATGATAGCCATGCAGACCAATTTGATGCAGTGTGCGGCATATGATCTGAGCACTAACAGGCTGACCCCCCACCCCTTCAACCTCTGCAGCAATGACAACCTCAAGATATGATGCTGAGCATGTCCACTCAACTTCATTGGTTGATCATGGCGAGGCCTGTTCTGAGTGGAATCTGTCCTTTTAAACCACTGTATGGTCTTGGCCACCGTGCTGTTTCAGGGTCTTGACAATCTTCTTATAGTCTAGACCATCTTTATGTAGAGCAACAATTATTTTTTCAGATCCTCAGAGAGTTCTTTGCCATGAGGTGCCATGTTGAACTTCCAGTGACCAGTATGAGAGAGTGAGAGTGATAACACCACATTTAACACACCTGCTCCCCATTCACACCTGGGACCTTGTAACACTAATGAGTCACATATCACCGGGGAGGGAAAGTGACTAATTGGGCCCAATTTGGACATTTTTACTAAGGGGTGTACTCACTTTTGTTGCCAGCAGTTTAGACATTAATGGCTCTGTGTTGAGTTGTTTTGAGGGGACAGCAAATTTACACTGTTATACAACCTGTGCACTCATTACTTCACATTGTAGCAGAGTGTCTTTTCTTTAGTGTTGTCACATGAAAATATATAATAAAATATTTACAAAAATGTGAGGGGTGTACTCACTTTTGTGAGATATTGTAAGCATCATCTTCACATCAATTTATAATCAATGTGCACACGATGCTATTGGCTCCCCCGTGAATGAAAAAAAGAAGGCTCGGTTTGAAGGTGTATTTATATATGCCTCAGCTAGAGGGCGCTACGTCCTTATGAAGCTGTAGACTCCCAGCAAAACGCGTTAACGTCATGCTCCTGTACGTCTGACACTGTCTGTTGCATCCCCTTATCTCCGATGCAGTATGACATGATACATTGTGGATCCTTTATTAGCACCGGGACTTTGCTGCAGCTGATCGTGGCGGGTGGCCTTTGATCCTTTTTGACCGATCTGAGTCATCCATCCATCAGGCATAGGGGTTCACCTGTGAGGACTGGCTGCATACGCCACCAGGTGCCCCTCTAGGAGTCCAGACTTACTATATGGTATCAGTATTCTGTTGGATATGAGAAATCCATCAGCTGATACTCGAATACAGTAATATGCTTACTGCCTCTGTTGCTCTTCTGGCTTTTCCCGCCTGTGTCACTGATATGAATCCATGTCTTAGAGAGGCACACATATACAATTGCATAACTTGCTTCATGTGCTAGTGATCCTGCCATGATCTGTGTCCCTTTGGATATCTGAAATAGTGCATCCTTCATTGCCATTCACTTTCTATCGGTCCGGTCTATAGGGACTTTTGCCAGCATCACTTACACCCATTGGTTACACCCAGTTATACATTCCATGTTTATGGTCATTGCTTTATTGTATGGGTATGTGGATGCATGACGGTGCCTAGATGTTTTTGTCCTAGACAACGTTGTCTTTTTAGATGGTTGTAGGTGGAGGAATATGGTTTTTATTTTTCATTCTGTATTTTCATTAATAAATTTGTGTTTTTCAATTTGTTACATTGTTGTCTTGCAGCCACAATTGTTACATCCCAGTGGATCTCTCTTGTGGCTCCTTGACTGCCCATTGCCTTGGCTCGATCTTATTTCTTTATAAAGTTTATCATCTACCTGTCTGAAATGAAGAGCATAACTTAAAAGGAATAAACACTGTATTATCGCTATTTTAAGTGCCAACTCATATTATTCTGTGTGGTTTATGCATGGGGCGGGCGAGCCGCATCTAGAGAGAGCTCTGTCTGGGATTCTGCCTTTATTTGACTCTCAATACTCCCGACAACTCTACCCTCGACTGCCAAGTCACGTCATTCCGGGTCCATTAAACGCTAGCTGGCCCCGGGCATGGGGGATTCTATGGAGGACGGAGACCCAGCAGCTTTCCCACATGGTGCCAGGATCTCTCATCCATACAGAGCAGGCTTTCTCATGTGGATCAGACTGTCTCCACTCTCGATGGCCCATCTGCTACCCTGTGGTTTCCGGAAGACCTGGAAGCTCTGCCTTGACATGCATATCGACTCACTCGAGCTCTCGGACTGGGAAGACCACCTGCCTGTCCTCAAATCACTCCAGGAAAAACAATGGCACAAGGCTTCAAATAAATGCCTCTCAGGTACCCCGGGCTCTTCCCACAAAAACAGGTGAGATCTTACTAGTTTCCTAAAATTGTAAGCTACAGCTCCATTTGTGCCTGATTCTCCCTAGTTCGTAGTTGGAACTTCAGAGTATTGGTGTTATTTCTATTCACCACTCTGGTAGGAGCTGGCTGGAGGGTTTACCCCCTGCTCTACCATTGCATTTATTTGCGTGATTTACCAGATGTTGTTTGGTCTTTTGCTACCTCCCTCCTCTTTTTTTCTCACCTTCTGCTATACTTTCTTGCTTATCGTCTACCCCACCCTTGTTGCCCCTCTCTTTTTAGACTACTGTGCCCTATATTCCAATTACAGTAAATGCATTGAAAGCTATATATGTTTTTACACACCCATGGTGACTATATATATACTTTCTCTTATATTGTACAAGGCCTACATGCTGCTGGCAAAAGGCATCAATTATTGTGTGAGCTACAGCGTCTCTCTTGTGACGTGGCTTTCCTATAAGAAACGGATCTTACACACTCTACCTCTGCTAGGTTGTACTCTCCTAAATACCTAAATTGGTACTATAGTCTATCTGATATTCACAGGGCTAAAGAAGTCACCATAGGAACATTATCTTTCAGTTGCTGGATATGGTAGCAGAACCCTAAGGCAGGTTTTTGTTTTTGAAGGGATACCTCAGGAATACATTGTGCACCTTGGTGACTATTTATTCTCCTAACCAACATTGAATTGATTTTACTTCTCAAACTTTGGTGAGATTGACTGATTTTGCCCAAGGCCTTCTTCTTTTAACAGGTGACCTTAATGTAGCACTAGACCCTAGCATTGACACATCTAGGGGGTCCTCCGATATTTGTGTATATACACATATTACTTACATACACATATTGTTTGTGTATAAACACGTATTACATACTCATAGGTTATGCTCTGTGGTTACCCCAATTAGGGGATATTCTGCACGGCAGTTCATTCACACGTTTTACAGGGTGTATATGTTTTCTTTGTCACATTCACATACACCACACAGGTACACCTATATATGAGGCACTGACTCTTTATCCCAGGCTGGGGTTTTATGAATTGTGCACCGGTGGGGTTCACATATCTATGGTGCAACCCTCTCAATTCCCCCCACATACATCTGCTTGCCCTTAGCCACATGGTAGTGCCACACACCCCATCTTTTTGTTTGGTCCTCCGATATTGCCTGCACGAGCATCAACAAATTGGCATCTGGTATACATTAAATCTGACGGGTTGTGATTAATCCTATTACTCCTCCCTACACTGTACATATTGGAGAATAGACTATATATTTGTTGACCATCACCATCTGGAATGGCTTAACGTGTTACTAAACAGTAAAATCAGTCTGTATAAGCAGTAAAGCATGCTTGTTATATGCACTGTAGAATCTAAGCGGTTAATCCTCCGCATTGTGTGAAAAGGCTGTTTGATCCTACCTTCTTTGATCCTCCCCTTCTTTTATTGTGCCCAATCCATCTGTTGATAGTACAGAGCCTTAGAGACACTCTGCACATGCTTAGTTTGGAGTGTATTGCTAGAAAGTGGATTTGTTCAGCACAGGGCAAATCAGCACTGTTCAGACAGAGGGTCCGGGGTCATGCAGCCTCATAGGAAAACTCCTCATACAAGCTTTAACCAGTGCTTGGCTGGGCACTGACAGAAGTCATAAGACTGCTATATACTGCTGATGAGAAAAGGTATTTAGCAGTTTATATTTTCTAAAATAATGGCATTTCCATGTTCTGTGTATTGTGGGAGACCACATATAATGAAAGGAAACAAAGAAGCCTCGCTGAAAAAATTATTCCTAGAAAATGAATAAATTCCAGAATGCGTGGGATATAGATATCTCAAGTGCATAAATGTATATAAATATGTGAAAAAATTGATATTAAAAAATATTTATAAAGTTAAAAGTGGATATATAACCCAGAAAAACTACAAAAACAAAAATTATTTTGTAATGTGCTAGTTGAAGTCCAAAGTATCAAATGTCCCAACTTTACAAATAATAACACTCAGTGACTTGACAAAACGAAGTGTATCCCCAACTGATGAATGGCATGCTTACCAGATTGTAAGCCAAGTAGACTAGTGGCTTAACCCAGCCAAGGCCTTGATGCGAACCAGTCACAGTAGGATATAACAATATTCCGTTTGAACGGCGGGTGTGCGTTGGGTCCACGTTAAAAAATTATCCCCAAAAAAATATATAATAACATAGCGTAATACTGACACAAAAATGTATAAATTGTGAGATATAGAAAAGTGCATATAAAACACCCAGTGTTGAAAAATTAGCAATCACCAACACCACACAGAGAGCCTCCTTACCAAATGGCAGATAATTAGTGCAAAATCCTAGCGGATATGTGGAACATCAGCCGGTGAAGAAATCAATAAGTGCCCCAACACCACACAGAGGGCCTGCTTACCAAAAGGCAGACTCAAAAAGCAGGTATCTTAACGTCCGGATGATACTCCAGCTGGATAAGATGAGGTTAATGGGTGGATGGATCGACATTGCAGCTTTGAACAGAAGGCTCCATAACTCACACGATGTATGTAGGACCTGAGAAGCTCCCGGAAGTCCAGGTAGGACAGGATCAGCAGCAGAGGGTCAGACGGCAGATCAGCTCAGATCAGATCAGTAATGAAAGCAGGGTCCTGGGTTTAGTAACACTTTAAATCCACTTCCATTGATGTGGTTAAAATGGTTCTAAAGACTGAAGGTTTTTTACCTTCATGCAGTCTATGCATGAAGGTAAAGAAGCCTCTAAGCCTCTGTGTACAGTGCCCCCCCCCCCCATCCTTACCTAAGCCCCCTTCAATCCAGCTGATCCAGCTAGTTGTATGATGACTCTCCCTCCTCATTGGCTGAGACAGCAGCAGGAGGCCATTGGCTCAATCACAACCAGTAAGCGAATGAGGAGAGAAAAGGGGGCGGGGCCGAACCGCAGCTCTATGTGTTTTATGGATGCATAGAGCAGCGGCTCAGGAGCGAGCATACAACGGTGCCCCCCATGGCAATAAGCTTTCTCTGGGGGCATGGTTCATGGGGGAGGAGCCAGGAGCATCAGTGGAGGACCCAAAAAGAAGAGGATCGGGTTTGCTCTGTGCAAACCACTGCACAGAGCAGGTAAGTATAACATGTTTTTTATTTAAAAAAAAAACAAAAAACAAAGCTTTAGTATCACTTTACCCTATCTGACCATTTCAGATAGCAAGGAAAACTTGTCACAAATTTGTGACAGTGTTGAATAGTAAGTCTTGTTAACGTGCTGACATTTTAACTGGCAAGTTTTACACTTGCAGAGCACTTGAAGCACAAGTTGACACTTTTCCAATCTGTAGCAAATTTGCATGGCAAGTCTCTAGCAAGAGCAAATTTGCAGTGGTGAGTCTACAGCAATAGCTCTGCAAGTTACAGTGACCCCTGTAGTGGGATGACTATTGCACAACATAACTGAACCAGAACTTGCAGCAGATTTGCAGAATGTTTGCAAAGAAAGTTGATCCGGAGTCATGCAATTGTGCAACAAACATGTGAAGCCTGGAAAATCTAGCAATAGCTTAGCAAGTAATTTTCAAACTTGCAGCCCAATTGCTTGCTATCTGGGATGATCCCATTAAAGCTCAATTTTGCATACCGACGCTCCCATCTACGGCTACTAACTGGAAACTCAATTACTCTGTTCTCTCCAACCCTGTCAATGTTTCTATCCTCAACACTCAGCTCCAGCAATACTTTGGGCTCTTGCAAAAAAAATAAAAAAAGAGCACTCTGTTTCTGTTAAAGAAACTTTAAGACAGGTTGGTGAGCTAGAAGGCATCCATAAACACACTAATCAATCTGTTTTTCTCCAACTTACAAAAAAAAAGAAGTGAAATCACTTCTCCACTTAGAGAATAAATATGCTTTTCATTTGGTAGCTCAGCTCGAGAGATTTGTAAATGGGGCAATAAACCTAGCAAGCTGCTAGCTCTGTTCCAAAAAATCCATCCCTTTATATTTCTAAAATAAAAACACCCACAGGCATTATGGTCCATATGTCTACGAATATTTCTAGAGTATTTAGGGGTTTTTATGAGCGCTTATACGCTGTTAAAAAATAACACCCAGTGCAAACTCCTGCCACCTACAAGGCCTGTATAGCTGACTAATTATCCAAGGCTGGACTTCCCAAACTCTGCAATGACACTCTGAAACATTTGGAAGCTGCAATTACGGAAGACAAATATTTAGCCTCTAGTAAGGCACCTGGCCCAGATGGGTATACGGCTAAATATTATAAAATTTTCCAAGCTGTCTTACTCCCTCAGTTAAAGCTGAGTTTCACCTGAAAAAAAAAGTCAGCAGCTACAAATACTGCAGCTGCTGACTTTTAAAATAAGGACACTTACCCGTCCAGGGCGCCCGCGATGTCCTCACCCGGCCCGTCCCTCTGCTCTGGTTGGAGGCGCCGGATTCTTCAGTAAGGGAATCAGGAAGTGAAGCCTTGTGGTTTCACTGTCTGGTTCTCCACTGCGCATGCGCGAGTCGCGCTGCACGTTCAGAGTGGTCCCTGCTGTTTTTGGGACCTGTGTGTCTCCCAGAAGACAGCAGGGGGGATGGAGGAGGGGCTGGACATGGCGTAGATCGCCGCGGATTCTGCAGCGATCTTTCACTGGAAGTGGGAGCAAATACCTGGATTAGAATGGTATCTGCTCCCCCCTGAAGGGTGCCAAATGTGACATCAGAGGGGGGGAGGAACCGGATCATCAGAAGTTTAATTTTTGTGTGAAACTCCGCTTTAACATCATATGCTAATTATGTCTCTGGAGATGGGAAGTTCAGACCTTAAACCCTCCATGCACACTATTATAGATGGGCCAAAAAGTAAAAAGTCCTCATTTTGAAGGCTTACATGCAGTTATTGGCCATGAAAATGGTATGGGGGCCTGGGTACTGCCATGGGGGACCTGTACCAATGCAAAAAAAGCTTTAAAAAGAAACGTTTTTAAAGGAGCAGTGATTTTAATGATGCTTAAAGTGAAACAATAAAAATGAAAAATTTCTTTAACAACATAAATATATAAAAGCTGTAACAAACTATATCAAAGTACACCATGTGATCCAAAACTCTCAATATATTCTTCCTATGCCATCCACTAATCACTATATACCCACATGCTTCTTTGTTAGAACACCCTACTGTGTGAATTTCAGTTCACCCACAGTGGCCAGACTCTTACCTAAGGGTGGCTTCACACTGCCCCGCTGCACTTTTGCGTGGATGCAGCACAGTGTACCCATAGTTTTGGTGTGGGTTAGCTGCACGTTACCATAGACTTCTATTATGTCCCACAGTTTTGGTGCATTTTCTGAATGTGCACCAACTGTCCTGCATGCATGACTTTTAGTGCACTGTCTTAAAATACACCAAAACCACAGGACATAATAGAGTTCTATAGAAAAGAGCAGGTAACCTGCACCAAAACCATGGGTACACTGTACTGCGGACAAAACGCAGCTGCTCAGTTTGAAGTTGCCCTAATATGGTGAATCTCATATTTATATTAGGTATAATAGCATGTGTTCCCCCAAAGGTTTCAGGTTATCAATCCAATTGACTCTGGACAATCAGGATTTTATAGATATCAGGATCAGAAAGAATTATGAAAATAATCCATAGTGCTTTCTATAAATTCACAGTTCTTTAATAAAATTCTAATTCTCTTTAAAACACTGACGTGACACTGCACTCACCCCTGTTACAAACAGTTATGACATAGATGTACAGTAGAAACCCAGAGTCATGAATACTTTTACGTTTTCAACTTTGCAACCCAGTATTAGGTGGACAAGAGTCCCATGAACAGTGGGTGCAATAAAGCGCCCGCATCATGGGATTGTGGTTGCCAAAGAAAAAATATTTTATAAAGCTTTAATTTTCAAAAAAAAAAAAAAAAGAGGTCACGAGGCAAGGAGCGGGAAAAACGTTTTCTCCTCAGACTAAGAGGCTATATAAGCCTCTGTGTGACAGACCCGCTCACACTTGCCCTGAGGTGGCTTAAGTTTGAGCTCCCCTTCCCTCCCACCCTTGTCGCTGGCACTATTATGTGGTTATGTCACCCTTGAATCAAGGGGGACTTGTTTTTTATGAATTTAATTTTTCAGCTCGAGTCCTATTAGTGAGCAAGTTAGAATTGGTTTTAATTTGAAAGAATATTTATTTATATTTCATGGTTTATCAAGACAAATAACAAAGGCACTCACATGAGTGTAGACAGGTAGGCCGCACACCCCAAAAGTGCAAAAAACTGTACGAGAACCCCCTAACGGGGCTTTAAAGCAGCCAGAAAAATGCGATGTTGATGGTTGAAAAAATTCAGTTTTATTAATACAAAAAGTATATAAGTAGCATAATATAAAAATCACTAAAGATAGGTACTGACTAATCGAGTCATGACATGATCTGAGTATGGCATACCATTACAATAGACAAAGCACACAATTAAACCAGGCACTAGGCACAATGCATTAAATGGCGACCAAGGTTATCTTAAAAGTAAATTCTTAAAAGCAGTAGCAACAGATATTGCCTGTGATACCATACATGTGTGTGGGGCAACAGAAGTTGTATACGTTAATCCTGACGCGTTTCGACCCTTCCCGGGTCCTCTTCAGAGGATAGTTGCCCCCTATGAAAAAGGTCAACATGTGTCAGACATAGCATCGAAACCAACAGTACCAGACTTATGTACATGCACCATCATATTAGAGTTGTCTAAATCATATAGTTACCTATTATAGAAATTATGACGTTTCCGCGTGCAGTTTAAGTATTGTGAGTTGTTATATTTTTAGGTGGTGCAGTTTCTCTTTAGTTCCCCTGTCTCTCCCGTGTCAGAGCAGCTCCCAGGAGAGCGGGCGGTGGGCCAAGTGTGTTTTGTGAGGGATCACATCTGAACAGATGTGATCCCTCGCAAGACACACTTGGCCCACCGCCCGCTCTCCTGGGAGCTGCTCTGACACGGGGGAGACAGGGGAACTAAAGAGAAACTGCACCACCTAAAAATATAACAACTCACAATACTTAAACTGCACGCGGAAACGTCATAATTTCTATAATAGGTAACTATATGATTTAGACAACTCTAATATGATGGTGCATGTACATAAGTCTGGTACTGTTGGTTTCGATGCTATGTCTGACACATGTTGACCTTTTTCATAGGGGGCAACTATCCTCTGAAGAGGACCCGGGAAGGGTCGAAACGCGTCAGGATTAACGTATACAACTTCTGTTGCCCCACACACATGTATGGTATCACAGGCAATATCTGTTGCTACTGCTTTTAAGAATTTACTTTTAAGATAACCTTGGTCGCCATTTAATGCATTGTGCCTAGTGCCTGGTTTAATTGTGTGCTTTGTCTATTGCAATGGTATGCCATACTCAGATCATGTCATGACTCGATTAGTCAGTACCTATCTTTAGTGATTTTTATATTATGCTACTTATATACTTTTTGTATTAATAAAACTGAATTTTTTCAACCATCAACATCGCATTTTTCTGGCTGCTTTAAAGCCCCGTTAGGGGGTTCTCGTACAATTTCATGGTTTATTTGAATAAAGTTATTTGTTTAATTCTAATACCAATAAAGGTGCCGCGGCCAATTTTATTCCAACCTGTTGTAGTGTGATTATTTATTATTATATAGTGCAACCTACAATTCCATGAACTGACATGACTGGTAGCCTCTTACATAAGGAAACCAGAGCTGTAGGCCCCTGACCCCACTCTGCAATAAACATGCTTAAGGAGTACCCACTTTCATGCTTACAGGTATGTGCACCCCTACATGGACAAAGTTGTTTACAATTATCATGGTTTAAAAATACACAGAAATAATCATAAAAAAATGCAGCACAACAAAATACAGGCACATTCGTATTTAATGATTAAAAGTATATAATATGATTACCAGTAGGCTATCTATTAGATGACATCAGGAAATATGCCCCAAAAATATAAGCAATACACAAAATATATTGAACATACGCTGAAAATGCTGAATCAAAAAAAAAAAGAAGCAAGAAGACAAATGTGCTAGCAGTGACATAAATGAAGATGCAGATTTAATTCCTGACAAATATAAAATAAAAAGATTTACAGAAAATGAATCTAAATATGCAGATTACAAACCTATACTCTGTTCTACAAAAGTGAAGAACACCTGTGATATTTACATATCTATACTTGGAAGTGTCATAACTGAACAAAAAAGGAAACAAATGAGGTCTAGCACAAATGTGAAAACTTTGCATGACCCCGAGACTTACATATACATCTTAGATGTGGATTTAAAAAAAAAAATAGGAAGTATAAACTAGGAAGTTTTTTCAGCACAATCACAAAATGAAAAGTTTCTGTGCATAATATTTTAGACCCAAATTTAGACATACCCACCCAAATCTCATTGCTCCCCTCCTTTTTTTATAAATAACTTGCCATGCTAAACCGTGATGTTATGTAAACAGAATAATCATACATATAAAAGTGAAATCTCACTTTTATTTGTATGATTATTCTGTTTAGGTATCATCACGATTAGCATGACAAGCTGTTTATTTATTTTGCCACATAGTATATCAGAATGCTTCTTGCCAGCGGCTTGATTTTGCACCCGTCAGCATGATTTCTTCTTAGTTTTCTGGGTTTTTTAACTTTTATAATATACCTTTTTTGTAATGTAATGATGCACAGGGACATCTTCTTCTTTGGATCTTCTCCCAGGGATGGGCAATCCACAATGATGCAGATAGTAGGTCTGGTGTTATGAACAGGTCTCTGAATCATTCATCTATAAGTGGAGATGCCTCCACTAGAGACCACGATGCACGGCATTCACTGAAAGTCTCCAGTCTTCTGGGTTAAATCCTAACCAGAGTCATTCAACCTGAAAGACTGAAGATATTAAAGTGGGGTTCTGGCCGGGAAAAAAAATTAGAAGTCAGCAGCTACAAACACTGTAGCTGCTGACTTTAAATAAGCACAATAACCTGTCCTGGGTGCCCGCGATGTAGGCCGTCCGAGGCTGACCCGTCTCTCTGCTCTCGGGTCCCGGCACCGCCATCCTAACTAAGGGAAACAGGCAGTGGAGCCTTACGGCTTCACTGCCCGTTTCCTACTGTGCATGCGCGAGTCGCGCAGCGCTTTGTGAATGGGACGCGATGTGTTGTGGGACACACACAGTTTCCATAACACACCGCGCCCCATTCCCCAGAAGACAACGTGGGGACGAGAAGACAGAACATCACCGCGGCCTAGGAAGAGGCAGATTAGGAAGACTGCCTAGCAACAGCCATTTCAGGTGAGTTAAATTTTTTTTTTTCCTCCAATTTTTTAGGTATTTTTTGGTGCATTTTTTTTTTTTGTGGTGGACCTCCACTTTAAGTTGTGGAATTAAATTACTATGGGGATAGCAATGGAGAGAAGGTGAGTTTACAGCCAGAGAAGCTTCTTTATTTAAAAATCCTTGGGGGATTATTTAGAAAAACAAAATTGCTTACAGTTGGGCTTTAAAAATGAGGTGGTTTAGCAAAGGTGACCTTTTTGATCACATTAGAATTTCTGCACACTTCAGTAAACACAAACCCTGTTTTGATTTCTTAATTACAAAAGGAAAATGCTAGGAATGTTAATATATAGGAAGCAAAACAATGTGGACCCATATTTCAATGTACATTTGAAATAAGTTGGAATTAGACTGAAAGAAAAAACATTTACATGAGACTAGATGTCACTGGATATTGCTGTAGTCAGTAAACACCACAACAGAAAATGTCTTGGGTTTTGAAAAGTCTCTAATTTTCGCACTCACATGGCTGTTACAATTGTATGTTCTGAAATCACTTCTTTCCCATGTGGTGAGTTGCTGGAGATGGGCTTACTGTAATTGATATCAGTGCTCTTTACAGAAACAGTCTGAATTGCAAAGTCTGTCCTGTTCTTTGGAGGCCACTCAGAATCTTTCTGCAGTTTCCTCTGTAGTTTCCTATACTGACTTTTTGATTTGTAGTTAAATATTCTCTTTAACCAGAGCCAGAGTTTTCGGTTTTCAATGAAGAATTCCTAAAGAAAAATCCAGAAAAATCAAATCTAAATGGTTTACACTTTACTTCCCACCAACACTGTCATAACATTTCATTTTAAATATTTCAATCCAAGGAACAAGTGAGCTACAAGTAAGTCATCATCACATTCTCCAACTGAAATAAAGTGAGAAAGTTCACACTGAGGCTTAATTTACACTTGTGGTTAGAGGGCAATAGGAATAGATGGTTGTGCTGCATTTTTACCGCCTTCAAAACCGACTACCCCTCCAAGCTGTAATGGGATATACACATGCAGCTGCAAGAATTGTCCCCGGCAATGCTTGTTGAAATGGGCCTTGAGTCAGTAGAAGGGCAGTAATAGTGAGCTTCCCTAACGATGTGCTGTATATTTTCATCTTTTTCCTTCCCTCCCTCTCTCTCTTTCTCTTCTCTCTCTCTCTTTTCTCTCTCTCCTTCTTTCTTGCTCTCACTGCTTTTTTTCTCCAAATTTCATATTCAACATTTCAAAGCATATTGAAAGATAACTATATCGTTATGAAAAAAATCTTCTTACAGTTTTTACATCAAACTTTCTGTATTATAAAAAGCAAATAGCCACTGTTGAGCATTCCAGAATCACAAGCAGGCACATTTTGGGAGTACCACATCTTGGATAAAGAGCAGTGAGGTGAATAGGTGCCTTAGAAAGTGCTGAGAAAGTAGGCTGTGACTCCTGTACACATCTAAATTTTTTGCCTTGTAACTGGCAATGCACCTTTAAAGTGGTCCTTCTGTCATTTTTTGAACTTTCCATCTATTAAATCTTCTGCCCTTGTTGTTTTAACTTTGGAAAGTAAAACATTTTTTTTCTGCCAGTAATTACCTTATACAGCCCACTTCCTGTTTCTTGTCTGGTCATTAGACTAGGCTTATGACATCATGCACAGCTCTCTCCCTCACTCTCACTCTTGTGAGGGTTTGCCAGGAAGGGAGGGGGATGAATCATAAGAGGGCCAATGTAAGCTGCAGAGCTAGAGGTGTGCCTCTGTGTGTCTGTGTAAATCCAAGAAGTGAACATGCAGCAGCTTCAGCTGCCCACAGGTAAAATGGCTGCAGCCAGACTCAGTGGAGGGAGATTTCTGCAGCATATTTGGCAAGTACAGAATCACAGTATATATAAAATAACATGCAAAGTGGTTGGAGGGAAGCTTCAGAATGACAAAGATGTTTTCATTACAAATTATGTGAGCAGACTGTAGTTCCTCTTTAAAGTAACGTTGTGAAGTTGTAACTAAATTAAAACCTCAACTCCAGGAAATTTGTTTATGCTATGTGAGAGCAGATAGGATTAAAAATGTCTGTCAGGCTTTTTTCTCTACCTCCACTGTGGAGACTTTTACTCACTTACTGTCTCTGTGATGACAGTACAAGGAATGGGAGGTACAGGTGTCATTGGGACAAGCAGGAGAGAACAGCAATACGGCTACAAAGAAGCTTTAAACCCTAGCTCACACTGCTAAAATGTGCTTTGGCTTTGTTTGTGTTCCTTTTCAAAAGATTTCCCAATCACCTCCTGCAGAGGCGGCTCTAGGCTTTGTGAGGCCTTAGGCAAAACCTAGACATAAGGCCCCACTCATGCCCATAATGGGAAAAATAATTCAAGCGACAAAAAAATAAACTGTATAAATTACATATATTAAGAGCTTTAAAGTGCTGGTGTCAGTGTTCTCTATCTCGGTGCTGGTGTCAGTGTTCTCTATCTCGGTGCTGGTGTCAGTGTTCTCTATCTCGGTGCTGGTGTCTGCATTCTCTATATTGGTGCTGGTGTCAGTGCTCTCTATCTCGGGGCTGGTGTCAGTGTTCTCTATCTCGGTGCTGGTGTCAGTGTTCTCTATCTCGGTGCTGTTGTCTGCATTCTCTATCTCGGTGCTGGTGTCAGTGTTCTCTATCCCGGTGCTGGTGTCAGTGTTCTCTATCTCGGTGCTGGTGTCTGCATTCTCTATCTCGGTGCTGGTGTCAGTGTTCTCTATCTCAGTGCTGGTGTCAGTGTTCTCTATCTCAGTGCTGGTGTCAGAGTTCTCTATCTCGGTGCTGGTGTCAGTGTTCTCTATCCCGGTGCTGGTGTCAGTGTTCTCTATCTCGGTGCTGGTGTCAGTGTTCTCTATCTCGGTGCTGGTGTCTGCGTTCTTTATCTCGGTGCTGGTGTCAGTGTTCTCTATCTCGGTGCTGGTGTCAGTGTTCTCTATCTCGGTGCTGGTGTCAGTGTTCTCTATCCCGGTGCTGGTGTCAGTGTTCTCTATCTCGGTGCTGGTGTCAGTGTTCTCTATCTCGGTGCTGGTGTCAGTGTTCTCTATCTCGGTGCTGGTGTCAGAGTTCTCTATCTCGGTGCTGGTGTCAGTGTTCTCTATCCCGGTGCTGGTGTCAGTGTTCTCTATCTCGGTGCTGGTGTCAGTGTTCTCTATCTCGGTGCTGGTGTCTGCATTCTTTATCTCGGTGCTGGTGTCAGTGTTCTCTATCTCGGTGCTGGTGTCAGTGTTCTCTATCCCGGTGCTGGTGTCTGCATTCTCTATCTCGGTGCTGGTGTCAGTGTTCTCTATCTCGGTGCTGGTGTCAGTGTTCTCTATCTCGGTGCTGGTGTCTGCATTCTCTATCTCGGTGCTGGTGTCAGTGTTCTCTATCTCAGTGCTGGTGTCAGTGTTCTCTATCTCAGTGCTGGTGTCAGAGTTCTCTATCTCGGTGCTGGTGTCAGTGTTCTCTATCCCGGTGCTGGTGTCAGTGTTCTCTATCTCGGTGCTGGTGTCAGTGTTCTCTATCTCGGTGCTGGTGTCTGCATTCTTTATCTCGGTGCTGGTGTCAGTGTTCTCTATCTCGGTGCTGGTGTCAGTGTTCTCTATCTCGGTGCTGGTGTCAGTGTTCTCTATCCCGGTGCTGGTGTCAGTGTTCTCTATCTCGGTGCTGGTGTCAGTGTTCTCTATCTCGGTGCTGGTGTCAGTGTTCTCTATCTCGGTGCTGGTGTCAGAGTTCTCTATCTCGGTGCTGGTGTCAGTGTTCTCTATCCCGGTGCTGGTGTCAGTGTTCTCTATCTCGGTGCTGGTGTCAGTGTTCTCTATCTCGGTGCTGGTGTCTGCATTCTTTATCTCGGTGCTGGTGTCAGTGTTCTCTATCTCGGTGCTGGTGTCAGTGTTCTCTATCCCGGTGCTGGTGTCTGCATTCTCTATCTCGGTGCTGGTGTCAGTGTTCTCTATCTCGGTGCTGGTGTCAGTGTTCTCTATCTCGGTGCTGGTGTCTGCATTCTCTATCTCGGTGCTGGTGTCAGCGTTCTCTATCTCGGTGCTGGTGTCAGTGTTCTCTATCTCGGTGCTGGTGTCAGTGTTCTCTATCTCGGTGCTGGTGTCAGTGTTCTCTATCTCGGTGCTGGTGTCTGCGTTCTCTATCTCGGTGCTGGTGTCAGTGTTCTCTATCTCAGTGCTGGTGTCAGTGTTCTCTATCTCGATGCTGGTGTCAGCGTTCTCTATCTCAGTGCTGGTGTCTGCGTTCTCTATCTCGGTGCTGGTGTCAGTGTTCTCTATCTCGGTGCTGTCTGCGTTCTCTATCTCGGTGCTGGTGTCAGTGAAGGAGATAGCAGCGGAGAAGCCAATCAGCAGGCAGTGCCAGCGCAGGATGCAGAGCGCCTGGCCCACCAAGGCTGAGGATCAGCACTGGACTAGGACCTCCCAACCCCCCCGCAGTGGAGTCCCGCATAGGTGGGGGTAAGGGCAGGGAAGAGGGAAGGGTCAGGGGCTGCCAATCACAGGTGGGCACAGTAGGACTGAGCTGCCCTTACTGTTTGTGACACTGATGATCAGGAGGAAGGGAGTGGAGTGCATGGGACAGGACAGGGGGTGAATATAAAGACCAGTCTGTGGCTGAGGGATGCTGGGGGAGGGGCTGGCTCTCTCTCATGTTGGTGGTTGTGGCTGCAGAAGGGGTTGTGGCATGGTAGCTGTGCCTCTCCCTGCAGCTGGAGCCTCGGTTTCCCCTCCCCGCACTGATTGACAGCCCCAGAGAGAGAGAGAGGTGGCCCTGTCCGGACACCTCTTGTTTCCTACCTCCCTTTCTATCTGCTCCATACAGCGCTCGTGGGGCTTCCTCCGCGGGACCTTCATCTTCCTGTCCTCCCCACTGCATGCCAGATTCCTCCTCCAGCCCGGGTGTGCGGGGACCGCTCCGCTGAGCATTCCAGTGGTGGAAGGTGACGGCCGGGGGGGCACAATCTGCATCTCCGGAGCAGCAGGAAACTTTTTGCTCCGGCTGCTGGAACCTCCTCCCCTTCTCCTCCCCCTCTCCTACCCCGGACAACACAGCACTGGCCCCGCCTCCTCCTCGAGACAGAGCCCCACTCCGTCCTCTCTCTCCTCTGCCTGGCCGTGGAGCACACAGGCAATGTTAAACCACTGCTGGCCGGAGCTTAACGCCACCCGCAGCGGCATTGTTGTAACTTGTCAGCAGAGGCGGCTCTTCAATGAGGCGGTCGTGGGGCCCCTATGAGTGTGAGGCCTTAGGCGACTGCCTTATTTGCCTAATTAGAGAGCCACCTCTGACCTCCTGCCCTGAGACAAAGAGAGCAGAATTCTCCACAACAGAAACACCAGTGGTTTATGCACCACTTTAGTAGATTGTTAATACATCAGCTCAGATTGGAAGTGCTCCTAGAAATAATTTTGTTTTTTGTCAATGACATGACGTTTTCTGTTTCAATACATTTTTATTGAGGTTTCTGGTATATAAACAGGCCATGACAAAATGTAAATAACATAAATAAGCATCCATCTCCATTCCAATCATGTTCAAAGTATACAACATGTACAGAGTAATAAAGTAGTTTTGGGGAGAAACAGAAAAGCAAGTGACACATGCATCAGTTGAATATAGCTAATAAGTTCCACATTAAATCTTCAATACTAAGGTGAGATCAGAATATCCTTATGGGAAGGTAAATGATCTAGGAGCCTCCCATACCAGATTTAGGGTTGAAGTATGTTAGGAAGAGAGCTTGGTGTGTATTATGTGATACCAGTATGGTGTCTATTTTATAACCATTGTGTCCAAGGCTGCCAGAGGAGAACCACCCGGGCATAGTGGTCTTTATTGAGGCCATCATTATTTCGTAGTAGCATTGATTCTGGACTAGGTCCATAGTTTTGAAAATCATAAGGGGGATAGAAGATTTCCAATGTCTAGCTACACTATATATGTGAAAAGTGATGCCACAGGAATTATTCCTAAGACAAACAGCGCTAGCAATGGAACTACTAATTCCCACAATACATAAAAACTGTCAATGAACATGTGAATAATTACATGAAAACATAAAATAAAAAAGTGCAAATATAGTCCAATAATGTTGAATTAGATGCATCTTTCATTCACAAAAAAATGCTCTTTGTGGAAGTGTCACACAACAGTGAAACAATGTTGACAGTGCTCCCAAATAATGTATGTAAAAAGTGAAGGTCCCTACTCACCGAATGGAGTTGACCCTAATTACCTTATAATAAGACTGGTCAAATACGCTGTGTGTCTCAATGACCAAATGTTTGCAGGAAGCTGCCTCCCGTCACTGCCCGATGATCCGTGATCCCGGTGAACAGCACATAGGAATTAACCCTCGCTCTCCCACACAAGGCGAGATCCAGACCACGATGCAGTCTCAACGATCAATGGCTCCACTCACAAGCTCCTACCTTGCGTCCTAGCTTTGGATGCATGGTGTGTTGAATCAAGCTATAGACAGTATGCAACAAGCACAGCTGTTTTCTTGGAAAGTTTGCAAGAACTTTATGTGATATACCAAGTGTTTACAGCAAGCTGTTTTCTTTACCTACTTGCTTGATAACTGTATCTGCAATTTTAATCAAGTTTTATTAAAGAGTCAAACTGGTTTATGCTATGAGGAGACAGTTTTTCTTTTCTTTTTGAAACACTACGTGGTTGTCCTTCTGGAGTACGGATAGCAGCAGGAAGCTGTTGGTCGGAGCTCGTGAGTGGAACCGTTGATCGTTGAGACTGCATCGCTTGGTATGTCACATAAAAGTCCTTGCAAACTTTCCAAGAAAACAGCTGTGCTTGTTGCTTGTTCTATAGCTTGATTCAACACACCATGCGTCCAAAGCTAGGACGCATGGTCGGAGCTCGTGAGTGGAGCCATTGATAGTTGAGACCACATCGTGGTCTGGATCTTGCCTTGTGTGGGAGAGCAGGGGCAGATTCCTCTGGGCTGTTCACCGGGACCACGGATCATCGGCCACTGACGGGAGGATGTTCCTGCAAACATTTGGTCAATGAGACCACACAGCACATTTGACCTCTCTTATCATAAGGTAATTAGGGTTAACTCCATTCGGTGAGTAGGGACCTTCACTTTTTACATACATCGTTTGGGAGCACTATCAACATCGGTTCACTATTGTGTGACACTTCCACAAAGAGCATTTTTTTGTAAATGAAAGATTCATCTAATTCAACATTATTGGACTATATTTGCACTTTTATTTTATGTTTTTATGTAATTATTCATATATTCACTGACTGTTTTTATTAATTGTGGAAATTAGTAGCTCCATTGCTAGCGCTGTTTGTTTTAGGAATAATTCCTGTGGCATCACTTTTCACATTTATCAGACGATTGAAAAAGCTGCTGAATTGATACATTGTATTTAAATTGTTTAATTTCAGTCACAGGTTTTTGTTTTTTTTCACTTTTACTTCTAGCTACACTATAGTCTCGCTGCTAAAAGGATATGCGTAGCGACATGTCTGTTGAGGAGAGAGAGGTTGTCAATTTCTAAATTCAATAATGCTAATTCAGGGATTGGGGGGAAGTACTGTTGGAGATATCAGACATGTTGAAACTGCATGCTTTTCTTAGTACTGTTTATTATAATTATGCACAACTGTAAGAAAATAATGGGTAAGTTACCTCTCCAAGGTACGACATGATAAATAAAACAACCATCATGATAAAGATGTTCACTCTCCAGTAATACGGGGTACACACCAGCTGAGGACAACAAAGACCGAACCAAGAATTATAATTTATTAATGGTGGAAATATAGTAAACATTTTCTCTCTCTCTCTCTCTCTCTCTCTCTCTCTCTCTCTCTCTATATATATATCAAAACCTTAAATACTGTAACTTACACGTGTTAGAACACAGAGGCAAGCATGTGTCACATAAGCTAGTTTTATGTGATGTTACATGATGTTACTTATGGTTTTAATTAGGGCTTTTTTTCTGCTGAAGCACGAAGAGCGGAGAAGCCCTGAAACTCCGCCGGGAAAGTGGTGGGAGGATTTGTGCAGAGAGGAGGGCTGGGAAAGTAGGGGGGATTTGTGCGGAGAGGAGGGCCGAGAAAGTGGGGGGATTTGTGCAGAGAGGAGGGCTGAGAAAGTGGGGGGATTTGTGCAGAGAGGAGGGCTTGGAAAGTGGGGGGATTTGTTCAGAAAGGAGAACTGGGAAAGTGGTGGGAGGGGATTTGTGTGGAGAGGAGGGCTGGGAAAGTGGGGGGTTTGTGCAGAAAGGAGGGCTGGAAAAGTGGGGGGATTTATGCAGAGAGGAGGGGTGGGAAAGTGGGGGGATTTGTGCAGAGAGGAGGGCTTGGAAAGTTGTGGTGGGGATTTGTGCAGGGAGGAGGGCTGGGAAAATGGGGAGATTTGTGTGGGGAGGAAGGCTTGGAAAGTGGTGGGGGGGATTTGTGCAGAGAGGAGGGCTGAGAGTTTGTGCAGAGAGGAGGGCTGAGAAAGTGGAGGGTTTGTGCAGAGAGGAGGGCTTGGAAAGTGGGGGGACTTGTGCAGAGAGGAAAACTGGGAAAGTGGTGGTGGGATTTGTGCAGGGAGGAGGGCTGGGAAAGTGGGGGTATTTGGGCGAGGAGAGGAGGGCATGGAAAGTGGTGGGGGGATTTGTGCAGGGAGGAGGGCTGGGAAAGTGGGGGAATTTGTGCAGAGAGGAGAACTGGGAAAGTGGTGGTGGGATTTGTGCAGGGAGGAGGGTTGGGAAAGTGGGGGTACTTGGGTGAGGAGAGAAGGGCTTGGATAGTGGTGGGGGGGATTTGTGCGGAGAGGAGGGCTGAGAATTTGTGCAGAGAGGAGGGCAGAGAAAGTGGGGGGTTTGTGCAGAGAGGAGGGCTTGGAAAGTGGGGGGATTTGTGCAGTGAGGAGAACTGGGAAAGTGGTGGGGGGGATTTGTGCGGAGAGGAGGGCTGAGAAAATGGGGTGGATTTGTGCAGAGAAGAGGGCTTGGAAAGTGGGGGGATTTGTGCAGAGAGGAGAGCTGGGAAAGTGGTGGGGGAATTTGTGTGGAGAGGGGGGCTGGGAAAGTGGGGGGGTTTGTGCAGAAAGGAGGGCTGGAAATGTGGGGGGATTTGTGCTGAGAGGAGGGCTGGGAAAGTGGGGGGATTTGTGCAGAGAGGAGGGCTTGGAAAGTGTTGGGGGAATTTGTGCAGGGAGGAGGGCTGGGAAAGCGTAGGGATTTGTGCGGAGAGGAGGGCTTGGAAAGTGGTGGGGGGGATTTGTGCAGAGGGGGGCTGAGAATCTGTGCAGAGAGGAGGGCTGAGAAAGTGGGGGGATTTGTGCAGAGAGGAAGGCTTGGAAAGTGGTGGGATTTGTGCAGAGAGGAGAACTGGGAAAGTGGTGGGGGGATTTGTGCGGAGAGGAGGGCTGGGAAAGTGGGGGGATTTGTGCAGAGAGGAGAACTGGAAAAGTGGGGGGATTTGTGCGGAGAGGAGGGCTGAGAAAGTGGGGGGGATTTGTACAGAGAGGAGGGCTTGGAAAGTTGGGGGATTTGTGCAGAGAGGAGAGCTGGGAAAGTGGTGGAATGGGATTTGTGTGGAGAGGAGGGCTGGGAAAGTGGGGGGATTTGTGCATAAAGGAGGGCTGGAAAAGTGGGGGGATTTGTGCGGAGAGGAGGGCTGGGAAAGTGGTCGGAGGTATTTGTGCAAGGAGGAGGGCTGGGAATGGGAAAGTGGGGGGGATTTGTGTGGAGAGGAGGGCTTGGAAAGTGGTGGGGGGGATTTATGCGGAGAGGAGGGCTGAGAATTTGTGCAGAGAGGAGGGCTGAGAAAGTGGGGGGAGGGGATTTGTGCGGAGAGGAGGGCTGGGAAAGTGGGGGGGGTTGTGCAGAAAGGAGGGCTGGAAAAGTGGGGGCATTTGTGCAGGGAGGAGGGCTGGGAAAGTGGTGGGATTTGTGCAGAGAGGAGGGCTTGGAAAGTGGTGGGGGGATTTGTGCAGAGAGGAGGGCTGAGAATTTGTGCAGAGAGGAGGGCTGAGAAAGTGGGGGGATTTGTGCAGAAAGGAGGGCTTGGAAAGTGGGGGTATTTGTGCAGAGAGGAGAACTGGGAAAGTGGTTGGGGGATTTGTGCGGAGAGGAGGGCTGGGAAAGTGGGAGGATTTGTGCAGAGAGGAGGGCTTGGAAAGTGGGGGGATTTGTGTGGAGAGGAGGGCTGGGAAAGTGGGGGGATTTGTGTGGAGAGGAGGGCTGGGAAAGTGGGGGAATTTGTGCATAGAGGAGGGCTTGGAAAGTGGTGGGGGGATTTGTGCAGGGAAGAGGGCTGGGAAAGTGGGGGCATTTGTGGGGAGAGGAGGGCTTGGAAAGTGGTGGGGGGATTTGTGCAGGGAGGAGGGCTGGGAAAGTGGGGGGATTTGTGCGGAGAGGAGGGCTTGGAAAGTGGTGGGGGGATTTGTGCGAAGAGGAGGGCTGAGAATTTGTGCAGAGAGGAGGGCTTGGAAAGTGAGGGGATTTGTACAGAGAGGAGAGCTGGGAAAGTGGTGGGAGGGGATTTGTGCGGAGAGGAGATCTGGGGAAGTGGGGGGGGGGTTTGTGCAGAAAGGAGGGCTGGGAAAGTGCGGGGATTTGTGCAGAGAGGAGGGGGGGAATTTTAGCAGAGAGGACAGCTGGGGGGTGGAAATTTGTCCAGAGAGGAGAACTGGGAAGGAGGGAGCTTGTACAGAGGTAAGAGCTGCAGAGGGCAGAAGGCAGGTTGTGCAAAGTGAGAGATGTGGAGGGGGGAGATCAGGTTGTGCAAAATGATAGCTGTGGAGAATGGGGCAGGCTGTGCAGAGGTTAGAGCTGTAGGGGAAGCTGGAGGTGCAGAGGTGAAATATGGGAGGGGGCAAAGGTGAGCGCTGTGGATTGGGGTGAGCTTTAGATGGGGGTGTAGAAGGGGACTAGAGATTATATGGATGGGGGTGCAGAGGTGAGTTGTGAACTGGGGGGTGTAAGCTGTAGACAGAGGGGTGCAGAGGTGAGATGTTGAAGGGGGAGCAAAGGTGAGTTATGGATAGGGGTTCAGAGTGGAGCTGTGGACAGGGGAAAGAAGAGGTGAACTGTGGATGAGGGTTGCAGAGTTAGGTGTGGATGGGGGAAACAGAGGTAAGCAAAGAGATAAGCAGAAGTGAGTATTTGATGGTTACTTTTGGGGGGGTACTTGAGGGGGAAGACCAGGGATATTTGCAGGGGGACAGTAAAGCATACAGAGTTAGTGACCAAGAGTATGTAATGTATGGCACAGCGTGCAGGGTCCAGTGGTGTAAATTTTGTAACACCTTGTACATTACATACTCAGAACTGCTATACTCTGTGTACTGTGCTGCATGTTACATATTAAAGGCCTCTGGATGGTACTCCTTATTAATGCTGTACTCTGTACAATGGGTTTTGCGTTACATACTCCTGCACTCTGTATGCTAGACTGCATATTACATATGCTTTACCACTGCTCTTTGTGCTGGGCTCTATGTTACATATTGTTCCATATTTCTGAGAACAATGGACACTTCGCATTAAATATAAGTACTATCCTGTTGGCTGATTTTTTTTTCTGTGCCTTGTGTGATATGCACTGCTCACAACTGCACAATACACACTCCTGAGTCCTGTACTTTGTGTGTTACACATTCCTGAACCATGCGCCTTGTGTGATACGCAGTTCTAAGCCTTTACTTATTACAATTATTTATCACTGCTGTACTTCTCTCCTCTAAGGAAGGTGTGCCTGGGGGTGGGGTTTGGGCTTGGTTGGGGGAAGGGATTTGGGCGGGGAGGGTGAGTTCCTGTACCTATTTTCTGAGAATTTTAGCCCTGCTTGTTACACCTATTTGGCACTGCTGTACTTCTGGATCAAAGTATAGGGAGTGGCGCTGTGTTAGGAGTATAGATAAAAATTAGCAAGAAGTACAAATGTAAAAAATAAAAGTGTAAAGAATAAGAAATTTTTTGGTATAATCCAAAAATTACTTACAGAAAAAAAAAAAAAATATATATATATATATATATATATATCCTTGTGTTAGTGAAAACACCTTGAACAGGTGAAAATTAATACTATATGTGCAAAAAATCGCAAATATTAAGCAGCATCACTAAATAACATAATTACATCTTCACATGAATATAAAGTGATAAAGTGCCAAAAACAATAATTGTCCACCAATAATGTGTAAATGTGCAATAATTATACGCAATAAAAATCATTAATATTGTGTCAAAATCGCAGCTAAAAATCAAAAAGCCATATGTTGTTTGGTGCAAAAAAGTTCATAGCAATTGTGCAGAAAATTCTTCTTAGGTGATAAAGTGCCGTGCTGTAACACCTGGTGGTCCCCCCAATGTGGTTGCACTCACCGGAGCGCTCCACCCCTGCAGGGGTACGAGCGTGTAATGTTGGTCCTGTCACTCCAGTCCTATAGGTGTCAGTTTCCTTCCACGGGTCCCATTTCCAAAAAGCAGCTGTATACACAGAGAGGTGGGGACTTCCTGTCCCTTGGTATTAAAAGTCCCCACTGGATATCCGCTTGAGTAGTAAAAAATATTAGAAGAAAAGTATCCACATAGTGTGATTCTGTTTTAAAAAATATCCATTTATTTGCATAAAAAACAGTCCAGTCGCATTAGCCTGGTAACACACTAGCGGTTAAAAAGTATCTAAAAATAGTTACAAACTGGGAGAGGGAGCTCACAGTCTCCTATACTCTCCCTGTAATCCGGGGCCGCAGCGTCAGCGTGAACCGCCGCTTGCGTTCCACCGGTCAAAGTTCCGGAACCACGATCCGCGGAAATGACGTTGTGCGTGCCAAGATAGTCCCGCCTTACGCGTTTTGTCACACGGACGGCAGCGCCTCCGGTGACCTCCGTGTGACAAAACGCGTAAGGCGGGACTATCTTGGCACGCACAACGTCATTTCCGCGGATCGTGGTTCCGGAACTTTGACCGGTGGAACGCAAGCGGCGGTTCACGCTGACGCTGCGGCCCCGGATTACAGGGAGAGTATAGGAGACTGTGAGCTCCCTCTCCCAGTTTGTAACTATTTTTAGATACTTTTTAACCACTAGTGTGTTACCAGGCTAATGCGACTGGACTGTTTTTTATGCAAATAAATGGATATTTTTTAAAACAGAATCACGCTATGTGGATACTTTTCTTCTAATATTTTTTACTACTCAAGCGGATATCCAGTGGGGACTTTTAATACCAAGGGACAGGAAGTCCCCACCTCTCTGTGTATACAGCTGCTTTTTGGAAATGGGACGCGTGGAAGGAAACTGACACCTATAGGACTGGAGTGACAGGACCAACATTACACGCTCGTACCCCTGCAGGGGTGGAGCGCTCCGGTGAGTGCAACCACATTGGGGGGACCACCAGGTGTTACAGCACGGCACTTTATCACCTAAGAAGAATTTTCTGCACAATTGCTATGAACTTTTTTGCACCAAACAACATATGGCTTTTTGATTTTTAGCTGCGATTTTGACACAATATTAATGATTTTTATTGCGTATAATTATTGCACATTTACACATTATTGGTGGACAATTATTGTTTTTGGCACTTTATCACTTTATATTCATGTGAAGATGTAATTATGTTATTTAGTGATGCTGCTTAACCACTTAAGGACCGCCTCACGCCGATGTACGTCGGCAAGGCGGCACGGGCAGGCAAAATCACGTACATGTACGTGATTTGCCTCCCGTGGGTGGGGGGTCCGATCGGACCCCCCCCCCCGTGCCCGAGGCGGTCCCGTTTTGTTCCCCGGCGATCGAAGTGGAGGGGGAGGCCATCCGTTCGTGGCCCCCCCCTCGCGATCGCCGCCGGCCAATGGGAACATTCCTTTGCTGCTGTATGCTAAACAGCAGCAAAGGAAATTATGTCATCTCCCCTCGGCGCTGGAACGGAAACTACCGTTGTGCACTCACAGACATCACTGTGAGTGCACAACACACACACACAGTAGAACATGCCAGGCATACAAAACACCCTGATCCCCCCCCCGATCGCCCCCTGATCCCCCCCCAATCACCCCCCCCTGTCACAAACTGACACCAAGCAGGTTTTTTTTTTTTTTTCTGATTACTGCATGGTGTCAGTTTGTGACAGTTACAGTGTTAGCACAGTTACTGTTACCCCCTGTAGGTCTAGGGTACCCCCCTAACCCCCCCTAATAAAGTTTTAACCCCTTGATCACCCCCTGTCACCAGTGTCGCTAAGCGATCATTTTTCTGATCGCTGTATTAGTGTTGCTGGTGACGCTAGTTAGTGAGGTAAATATTTAGGTTCGCCGTCAGCGTTTTATAGCATCAGGGACCCCCATATACTATCTAATAAATGTTTTAACCCCTTGATTGCCCCCTAGTTAACCCTTTCACCACTGATCACCGTATAACCGTTACGGTTGACGCTGGTTAGTTCGTTTATTTTTTATAGTGTCAGGGCACCCGCCGTTTATTACCGAATAAAGGTTTAGCCCCCTAATCGCCCGGCGGTGATATGCGTCGCCCCAGGCAGCGTCAGATTAGCGCCAGTACTGCTAACACCCACGCACGCAGCATACGCCTCCCTTAGTGGTATAGTATCTGAACGGATCAATATCTGATCCGATCAGATCTATACTAGCGTCCCCAGCAGTTTAGGGTTCCCAAAAACGCAGTGCTAGCGGGATCAGCCCAGATACCTGCTAGCACCTGCGTTTTGCCCCTCCGCCCAGCCCACCCAAGTGCAGTATCGATCGATCACTGTCACTTACAAAACACTAAACGCATAACTGCAGCGTTCGCAGAGTCAGGCCTGATCCCTGCGATCACTAACAGTTTTTTTGGTAGTATTTTGGTGAACTGGCAAGCACCGGCCCCAGGCAGCGTCAGGTTAGCGCCAGTACCGCTAACACCCACGCACGCAGCATACACCTCCCTTAGTGGTATAGTATCTGAACGGATCAATATCTGATCTGATCAGATCTATACTAGCGTCCCCAGCAGTTTAGGGTTCCCAAAAACGCAGTGTTAGCGGGATCAGCCCAGATACCTGCTAGCACCTGCATTTTGCCCCTCCGCCCGGCCCAGCCCAGCCCATCCAAGTGCAGTATCGATCGATCACTGTCACTTACAAAACACTTAACGCATAACTGCAGCGTTCGCAGAGTCAGGCCTGATCCCTGCGATCGCTAACAGTTTTTTTGGTAGCTTTTTATTGAACTGGCAAGCACCAGCGGCGTAGTACACCCCGGTCGTAGTCAAACCAGCACTGCAGTAACACTTGGTGACGTGGCGAGTCCCATAAGTGCAGTTCAAGCTGGTGAGGTGGCAAGCACAAGTAGTGTCCCGCTGCCACCAAATAGACAAACACAGGCCCGTCATGCCCATAGTGCCCTTCCTGCTGCATTCGCCAATCCTAATTGGGAACCCACCGCTTCTGCAGCGCCCGTACTTCCCCCATTCACATCCCCAACCAAATGCAGTCGGCTGCATGAGAGCCATTTTTATGTCCTCCCGAGTACCCCTACCCAACGAACCCCCCCCAAAAAAGATGTTGTGTCTGCAGCAAGCGCGGATATAGGCGTGACACCCGCTATTATTGTCCCTCCTGTCCTGACAATCCTGGTCTTTGCATTGGTGAATGTTTTGAACGCTACCATACACTAGTTGAGTATTAGCGTAGGGTACAGCATTGCACAGACTAGGCGCACTTTCACAGGGTCTCCCAAGATGCCATCGCATTTTGAGAGACCCGAACCTGGAACCTGTTACAGTTATAAAAGTTAGTTACAAAAAAAGTGTAAAAAAAATATATATATATAAAATTAAAAAAAATAGTTGTCGTTTTATTGTTCTCTCTCTCTCTATTCTCTCTCTCTATTGTTCTGCTCTTTTTTACTGTATTCTATTCTGCAATGTTTTATTGTTATTATGTTTTATCATGTTTGTTTTTCAGGTATGTAATTATTTATACTTTACCGTTTACTGTGCTTTATTGTTAACAATTTTTTTGTCTTCAGGTACGCCATTCACGACTTTGAGTGGTTATACCAGAATGATGCCTGCAGGTTTAGGTATCATCTTGGTATCATTCTTTTCAGCCAGCGGTCGGCTTTCATGTAAAAGCAATCCTAGTGGCTAATTAGCCTCTAGACTGCTTTTACAAGCCGTGGGGGGGAATGCCCCCCCCCCACCGTCTTCCGTGTTTTTCTCTGGCTCTCCTGTCTCAACAGGGAACCTGAGAATGCAGCCGGTGATTCAGCCAGCTGACCATAGAGCTGATCAGAGACCAGAGTGGCTCCAAACATCTCTATGGCCTAAGAAACCGGAAGCTACGAGCATTTTATGACTTAGATTTCACCGGATGTAAATAGCGCCATTGGGAAATTGGGGAAGCATTTTATCACACCGATCTTGGTGTGGTCAGATGCTTTGAGGGCAGAGGAGAGATCTAGGGTCTAATAGACCCCAATTTTTTCAAAAAAGAGTACCTGTCACTACCTATTGCTATCATAGGGGATATTTACATTCCCCGAGATAACAATAAAAATGATTAAAAAAAAAAAAATGAAAGGAACAGTTTAAAAATAAGATAAAAAAAGCAAAAAAATAATAAAGAAAAAAATAAAAAAAAAAAAAGCACCCCTGTCGCCCCCTGCTCTCGCGCTAAGGCGAACGCAAGCGGCGGTCTGTCGTCAAACGTAAACAGCAATTGCACCATGCATGTGAGGTATCACCGCGAAGGTCAGATCGAGAGCAGTAATTTTTGCAGTAGACCTCCTCTGTAAATCTAAAGTGGTAACCTGTAAAGGCTTTTAAAGGCTTTTAAAAATGTATTTATTTTGTTGCCACTGCACGTTTGTGCGCAATTTTAAAGCATGTCATGTTTGGTATCCATGTACTCGGCCTAAGATCATCTTTTTTATTTCATCAAACATTTGGGCAATATAGTGTGTTTTAGTGCATTAAAATTTAAAAAAGTGTGTTTTTTCCCCAAAAAATGCGTTTGAAAAATCGCTGTGCAAATACTGTGTGAAAAAAAAAATGAAACACTCACCATTTTAATCTGTAGGGCATTTGCTTTAAAAAAATATATAATGTTTGGGGGTTCAAAGTAATTTTTTTGCAAAAAAAATAACTTTTTCATGTAAACAATAAGTGTCAGAAAGGGCTTTGTCTTCAAGTGGTTAGAAGAGTGGGTGATGTGTGACATAAGCTTCTAAATGTTGTGCATAAAATGCCAGGACAGTTCAAAACCCCCCCAAATGACCCCATTTTGGAAAGTAGACACCCCAAGCTATTTGCTGAGAGGCATGTCGAGTCCATGGAATATTTTATATTGCGACACAAGTTGCGGGAAAGAGACAAATTTTTTTTTTTTTTTTTTGCACAAAGTTGTCACTAAATGATATATTGCTCAAACATGCCATGGGAATATGTGAAATTGCACCCCAAAATACATTCTGCTGCTTCTCCTGAGTACGGGGATACCACATGTGTGAGACTTTTTGGGAGCCTAGCCGCGTACGGGACCCCGAAAACCAAGCACCGCCTTCAGGCTTTCTAAGGGCGTGAATTTTTGATTTCACTCTTCACTGCCTATCACAGTTTCGGAGGCCATGGAATGCCCAGGTGGTACAAAACCCCCCCAAATGACCCCATTTTGGAAAGTAGACACCCAAAGCTATTTGCTGAGAGGTATAGTGAGTATTTTGCAGACCTCACTTTTTGTCACGTTTTGAAAATTGAAAAAAGAAAAAAAAAAATTTTTTTCTTGTCTTTCTTCATTTTCAAAAACAAATGAGAGCTGCAAAATACTCACCATGCCTCTCAGCAAATAGCTTGGGGTGTCTACTTTCCAAAATGGGGTCATTTGGGGGGTTTTGTGCCACCTGGGCATTCCATGGCCTCCGAAACTGTGATAGGCAGTGAAGAGTGAAATCAAAAATTTTCACCCTTAGAAATCCTGAAGGCGGTGATTGGATTTCGGGGCCCCGTACGCGGCTAGGCTCCCAAAAAGTCCCACACATGTGGTATCCCCATACTCAGGAGAAGCAGCTAAATGTATTTTGGGGTGCAATTCCACATATGCCCATGGCCTGTGTGAGCAATATATCATTTAGTGACAACTTTATGCAAAAAAAAAAAAAAGTGTCACTTTCCCGCAACTTGTGTCAAAATATAAAATATTCCATGGACTCAATATGCCTCTCAGCAAATAGCTTGGGGTGTCTACTTTCCAAAATGGGGTCATTTTGGGGGGTTCTGTGCCACCTGGGCATTCCATGGCCTCCGAAACTGTGATAGGCAGTGAAGAGTGAAATCAAAAATTTACACCCTTAGAAATCCTGAAGGCGGTGATTGGTTTTCGGGGCCCCGTACGCGGCTAGGCTCCCAAAAAGTCCCACACATGTGGTATCCCCATACTCAGGAGAAGCAGCTGAATGTATTTTGGGGTGCAATTCCACATAGGCCCATGGCCTGTGTGAGCAATATATCATTTAGTGACAACTTTTTGTAAATATTTTTTTTTTTTGTCATTATTCAATCACTTGGGACAAAAAAAATAAATATTCAATGGGTTCAACATGCCTCTCAGCAATTTCCTTGGGGTGTCTACTTTCCAAAATGGGGTCATTTGGGGGGGGTTTGTACTGCCCTGCCATTTTAGCACCTCAAGAAATGACATAGGCAGTCATAAACTAAAAGCTGTGTAAATTACAGAAAATGTACCCTAGTTTTTAGACGCTATAACTTTTGCGCAAACCAATAAATATACGCTTATTGACATTTTTTTTACCAAAGACATGTGGCCGAATACATTTTGGCCTAAATGTATGACTAAAATTTAGTTTATTGGATTTTTTTTATAACAAAAAGTAGAAAATATCATTTTTTTTCAAAATTTTCGGTCTTTTTCCGTTTATAGCGCAAAAAATAAAAACGGCAGAGGTGATCAAATACCATCAAAAGAAAGCTCTATTTGTGGGAAGAAAAGGACGCAAATTTCGTTTGGGTACAGCATTGCATGACCGCGCAATTAGCAGTTAAAGCGACGCAGTGCCAAATTGGAAAAAGACCTCTGGTCCTTAGGCAGCATAATGGTCCGGGGCTCAAGTGGTTAATATTTGCGATTTTTTGCACATATAGTATTAATTTTCACCTGTTCAAGGTGTTTTCACTAACACAAGGATATATATATATTTTTTTTTTTCTGTAAGTAATTTTTGGATTATACCAAAAAATTTCTTATTCTTTACACTTTTATTTTTTACATTTGTACTTCTTGCTAATTTTTATCTATACTCCTAACACAGCGCCACTCCCTATACTTTGATCCATATTCTTGGGGGATCACATAGGTGTCCCCTTCCTACCTAGGGGGGCTGCAGGTGTGAGTCAGTCTATGAGCGCGGATTCGTTGATATATTTATAGCTGCTGTACTTCTCTCCTCTAAGGAAGGTGTGTCTGGGGGTGGGCTTTGGGGCTGGTTGGGGGTGGGATTTGGGCATTTGTTTGTTTGTGAACTTTGCAACATAGGGAAATAAACCCTCGGAAAATAAACCCTCTGAAATAGTTTTAAATAAATTGATACATGAATGAAATATATAGATAGATAGACAGATCGATAGAGGTACAGTTTGGTCATGATTAAATCAATTTGGAAAATATTATATAGAAAACATCCAAAAACAACCCAAAACACCCAGCAGCTACTTAGGAGGTGGAACTGCAGCAATAAAAAATGTGCCCTCCAGAATGTTTTTTTGGTTTTTCTGAACAGTTAAACAAAGAGCTTGACAAAATAAAGGGAGGCATTACAGTTATAATACAATTTAAGAAAAGAGGGTTTGGAGAGCACTGCTCATGAAAGCTTATAATCTAAAAGGGGGGGAAGTGATATAAAAGGTAGTAGATGTGTGGGAACGAGCTGACTGAGAAAAGATGGACTTGCCTGTACTGAAGAGTTATCATGGATCACTTAAAGGCTGACATTGTAAGAGATAGCTGTGCAGATTGTGATAGGGAGTTCCAGAGGATGGAAGAGGCTCTGAAGAAGTCCTGAATGTGAGCAAGAGAGGAGGTGATAATGAATCTAGAAAGAAAAAGGTCTTGGGAGGAGTGAAGAGGATGGTTTGGTTTATATCTTGAAATGAGGTTGTGAATATAGCTGGGGACAGAGTTTTAGATTGCCTTGTAAGTTGTCAATATTTAAAATTGTATTTGTTAAGCAATCAGAAACCCATGGAGGGATTGGAAAAGAGGGATAGTAGATACTGAGGGAGTTGCAGTAGTCGAGGCGAAAGTAAGAAGAGAGTGAAATTGGCAACATTTGAAGAGTGATTTGATGCAGGGCTTAAAGGAGAATTTGGAAATATATATATTGTATATACAAGGAGTCTTAAAAAAGTTTCTGCGCTTTTTTATATTTAACGAAATATTTAAAAAAACGTTAAAAAAGTGAGGAAACTTTTTGAAGAAAATATATATATATAGTGTTTACCCGAAAATAAGCCTGGGTCTTATATTAATTTTGGCAACAAAAGACACAGTAGGGCTTATTTTCGGGGTAGGTCTTCTCACCCCCTCTCTCTCCCTGCCTGACAGGAATCCCCAGTGTGAACTGAGGTCAAATGCTTGTAAAATCCTATAATCCACTCTATAACAGTAGTATATAATGTACAATGTGTGTGTTTCTGTAATATAATTACGCCAAATATCTTCGTTATAGTGCCGCTCTGCGCTTCTGTGACCCACCGGAGCTCTCTTTCCCGCAATTATATTACAGAAACACACACACTGTACATTTTATATACTACTGTAATAGAGTGGATTATATGATTTTACAAGCATTTTAAACTAGGGCTTTTTTTCGGAGTAGTGTTCATATTGCAGCCCTCCTGGAAAATAGCACTAGATCTTATTTTAGGGGTAGGTCTTATTTTCGGGGAAAAACGGTTATCAAACTTTATTTTTTTGATCATTCTATTTGGAAAATAAGGTCTTGTTAAAGCTTTCTTCAATATATACAGAAATAACAATATTTATATTCTAACAACACAACAAAAACTTGACTTTTTCATTAAAAAAAAATAAAAAATGTACTTATCAATTACCTAAGATTGCTCATAAAGCTAAAATAAGTACTCATAGTTATGCTTATTTTATACTGGGCAGTCTTTTACAATAATTAAGACAATTGTTACAAAATACTATACCTCCAGAACAGTGTACATATCTTCAATGTCAGCAAACAACACAAAAACATAAACTGTCACTTGCACAATCATCAAAAGGGTAAGTAGATCTAAAAAGAAAAATATAAATGCATTATAATCATTATTATTGATAGTGTTCAACCACTGCACTGTGAGATAGATAGATAGATAGATAGATAGATAGATAGATAGATAGATAGATAGATAGATAGATAGATAGATAGGGGACAGAAAGTATTCAGACCCCCTTAAATTTTTCACTCTTTGTTATACTGCAGCCATTTGCTAAAATCATTTAAGTTCATTTTTTTTTCCTCATTAATATACACACAGCACCCCATATTGACAGAAAAACAGAGGATTGTTGACCTTTTTTGCAGATTTATTAAAGAAGAAAAACTGAAATATCACATGGTCCTAAGTATTCAGACCCTTTGCTGTGACACTCATATATTTAACTCAGGTGCTGTCCATTTCTTCTGATCATCCTTGAGATGCTTCTACACCTTCATTTGAGTCCAGCTGTGTTTGATTATACTGATTGAACTTGATTAGGAAAGCCACACACCTGTCTATATAAGACCTTACAGCTCACAGTGCATGTAAGAGCAAATGAGAATCATGAGGTCAAAGGAACTGCCTGAAGAGCTCAGAGACAGATCTGACACAGATCTGGCCAAGGTTACAAAAAATGTCTGCTGCACTTAAGGTTCCTAAGAGCACAGTGGCCTCCATAATCCTTAAATGGAAGACCTTTGGGACAACCAGAACCCTTCCTAGAGCTGGCCAGGGGAAAGGGCCTTGGTGAGAGAGGTAAAGATGAACCCAAAGATCACTGTGGCTGAGCTCCAGAGATACAGATCTCAGTTTTTCTTTTTTAATAAATCTGCAAAAATGTCAACAATTCTGTGTTTTTTCTGTCAATATGGGGTGCTGTGTGTACATTAATGAGAAAAAAATGAACATAAATGAGTTTAGCAAATGGCTGCAATATAACAAAGAGTGAAAAATTTAAGGGGGTCTGAACACTTTCCGTCCCCACTGTAGATAGATAGATAGATAGATAGATAGATAGATAGATAGTCACTAAGTTAGCCAAAAGTCAAATTGCAGCAGCATTTTCATAGTTTTGCAGCTATTAGTCCCACTAGATAGAACACCAACTCTTGGCTATCACAAAATGCACAGCCAAAGCATCATCAGGGATTGTGTTGTGACTGGCCAGTTGTAGGCCAAGCATAGGGGGGGCAGAGACACAAATCCTGCACTGGTGTCTATAATGCACGCAGCAATGATGTCAGCAGGAAGGTAGAGGTAAAGGGTATAAACATACATTGAATTATTTTTTACATTCATACAGGAAATTGCAACTCACAGTTAGTATATAAACGTTGTCTGAATGGTCGTCCTTTGGAGAAGACAAACTCTAGAATAATTAAGTTGAATCCTGTTATAGGGAACATTGTCGTGGTGATAAAGTTCTCTGCAAACCGATGTTCTCTTATGGTAACATTTTCCATGCTATGGTTTAATGGTAGACAGGCACTGCCAATTAGAAATAAAGAAAAGTCAAACTGTGTCAAGTTCACTCAAATATATACTGTATATATGTTTTTTTATTTTAAATTTGCTACAGGTTGAAAACGTTCACAGTTTCTAATGGCAGAAAATGAAAATATGTGGTGTTCAAGTGAAAAAAAAAATAGAAAAAGTAGATTTTTTTATTTGAATTTAAATGTAAGTGTATGTATGAACACAGTAACAACAAAACATATTTGGTGTATATGTAACAATCAGCGCCACCCCTAATTATAATTAAAGTGCTAAGTGCAAATTATTGTTCAAAAAAAATATATATACCAAATACTGTGCAAATCATATATATCAAAACAACACAGCTGTGGAACACTCTAATTAAAACACCTCACTATGCACAAAATGAATATAAATATATACAGTGCAGCGCTACGCTCTTAAAATTGAAAATCTGTGTTCATGAATCAAACAATCCACTACATTAAATATAGTCCCAATACAAATATATGTATAAAATCTTGATCAGTGAGCATCTGCAGGTATACATCACCACTGTGCTCTTCTATGGGCAATTGTGTAAACCTCCACCAGATAATATATATCTGCTCACCTCAACAATGAGTCAGATAGACTCAAAAAATTAATATTTTCTCTCTTGTTCTTAATGGCTCAGCTGTAAGATTAGCCCTCAACTGCTTCTCCAGCCTCCCGAGTGATTCCAATAGGTGGGTGATAATGTTTTTGGAATCACTTGGCAGGCTGGAGAAGCAGTTGAGGGCTAATCTTACATCTGAGTCATTAAGAACGACAGAGACCATAGACAAGTGGAGAAAATATACATTTTTTTTGAGTCCATCTGATTCATTGTTGAGGTGAGCAAAAATATTGGCTGGTGGAGGTGTACACAATTGCCCATAGAAGAGCATGGTGATGATTTATACCTATGGATGTTCACTGATCAAGATTTTATACATATATTTGTATTGGGACTATATTTAATGTAGTGAATTGTTTTATTCATGAACACAGATTTGCAATTTTAAGAGAGTAGCACTGTACTGTATATATTTATAACAAAACATATTTAGTACATCTTATCAATATATGCACATTTCCCCATGTTTTGTCTGTTTAAAAATGACAAACCAAGACATACAGCAAAAATACTCATATGCACAGTGTATCCAAATATACCTTCCAACACTTGTGTGTAACTGTGATCAATTAAAAATCTGCTATGAATGTGTAATCCCACAGTGACAACAGTGCACTCCACCACGTGATATTACAATGGTGTCCTTTTATGAAACTGAGATCAGCAGCGATCCCGAGTCTCACGGCTGATCTCAGGTCATTACCAATTTATGAAACTGAGATAATCAGTGGAGAACATGTTCTCCGCTGATTATCTCAGCACAGTGAGAATTTGTAACTGACTTCACAGAAACGGCCAGTTTATGAAGGTGCGATCTCAGCACCTCACTGGCGATCTGTGGCAGAATTCTTACTTTCTGATTCACCATTTCAGAAGTGGAGAATCAGAGTGAGAAGCATGAAACTGGCTGATATTCTGGAGAAAGCAAGAAGTCTTTTGACTTCTTTCTTTCACCAAACAGTCATAGCACACCTTCCCCACCATTACACACCCCAAAACCAGCAGGATAGGAATTTATAGTGTATATATATATATACATATATATACATATATATATATATATACATATCTATATATAGCTATATATATAGCTATATATATAGCTATATATATATATATAGCTATATATATATATATATATATATATATCTATATATAGGTATATATATAGCTATATATATAGCTATATATAGCTATATATATATCTATATATAGATATATATTTTTTTAGATGTTCACGTCTCTGGCTGGGTTCACACTTGTGCGATGCGTGAACCAGCGTGATTCCTGTGCGGGCTTTCACATCGCACCTACATTGACATCTGCGCATCACTGCGGGTGTCAATGTAAAGTTAATGACACCCCCAGATCATTTCACAGATCGCAGTGCGAACTATGTAATGGTGCAGGAATCGGATCGCATGGGTGTTCACACCCATGCGATCCGATTCCAGTGCGGACCAAATAAAGGGTCCTGTACCATTTTGGTGCAAATGCAATATGATTTAGGGCCAGTTCCCACTGCTGCGGTGTCCGAGATCGGATGTGATTCGCACCGCACTGCAGTGCAAAATCACATCTGATCTCTGTGCGATGCGATTTCAGCCATACAGATAGTATTGCTAAATTTGCATTGCCTCCGGACCAAACTCTTACAGGACCCTTTTTTTGGTCCACAGCAGAATCGGATCGCATGGGTGTTCACACCCATGCGATTCGATTACTGTCCGAGTTTGCAGATCGCACTGCGATATGCGAACTGATTTGGGGGTGTTGTTAACTTTTAGGCCCAGTTCACACTTGTGCGATGCCGGACATTGCACAGGCATCGCATGTTATTCGCAGCACACTGCCATTCACATTACATGCGATGTCTGTGCGGTGCGATATCAGCTGTACAGATAGTATGGCTGATATCGCACCGCATTCGGTGCAAACACGCACAGGACCCTTTTTTCTGTTCGGACCAGAATCGGATCGCATGTGTGTTCACACATATGCGATCCGATTCATGTCCGAACTGTCAGTTCGCAGTGCGATATGCAAGCTGATCTGGGGGTGTCGTTAACAATGTATTGACACTCCCCAGCGATTCGCATATGGCAGTGTGAACTGACATGCGAGTCGGTGCGATGCGGGAACCTGCAGTGGATTCGCAGTGTTCTCGCAGCGCACCAGTTTATCAATTTTTATGTTTATCTATAATGAAATATATTTTATTTTAATTTATTAATAAATATTTATACTTGTATACTTTATTAAAATTATTTTTTTAATGATTATAAATGTATTTTGCATTTATATGAATGTTGTATAGCTGCATTACATATGTGCATTACATTCATTTACTATACACCATTCACATTTAAATAGGGACATGTATGATCTTTAAATATTGATAAAAACAATGTTTTTTTTATAATTAGGTTAATGTATATTGTGTAGGGGGAATTTATCTTTATTATTTTATTAATATGTTGGGGAATAATGTGTGCTGATTTGTGTTAAACTTTTGTATTTTATGGTTCCTCATACTGTAATCCCGCTACATCACACGAGATTATAGTGATAGGAGCCATTATCAGGAGTTCCTGGCGTTTGTAGATCGCTCCTCAACTCAACATGAGAAGCGATCTACACACTTTCATAAACAGGCACTCAGAGGAGAGCGATCTCCTCTGAGAATGCCTGAGAACTGAAAAGCGGTATTTTACCGCACTTTCATAAAAGGACACCAATATGCTCTACATTTTTGACTTCTCATCATAAATAAGGTCAAATAGTACTTTCACACTCTCCTGCAGGGCTAGTACACACATATGGGGTCCATTTCTTATTGAACTTGTCTATGGCTTAGATACACATCACATGTATAAAAAAGTGATCCCTGTCCTCTGATTCTCCAGCAGTAATCACTGTCCTCTGATGTAAAGAGGAACTCTGGGAACTCAAAACTCTTAAGCCACTTTGAGTATCTTGGCATGCGGTGGATGTATCTGCACGCACGTTGGAAGTAGTGAGGGGAGCCCAGGTCAACTTTTGCATCAGGGCCCACAAGCTTCAAGCTACGCCTCTGTCGACAGTGTTCATTTGTTTCTCTTCAAAGCTCTAAGTGTCGTTTCTCTCCGGTGCTTTGTTCCTCTGTTATCAGCATGAGTCACTTTGGAGAAGTTTCCCAACACATGAGATAACATGAGAGATCCCAGCATAGAAACATGATGACATCATCGGCCTTAGGCTCTGCACCTATACATGTTACTTCGGGGGGGCGGTCTTCTTCAGTAAGACTGAAGAAGCCCTAATGAAGAAGTACGGCCCTCTGAATGTAACGCTATTTGACCTCATTTATGACGAGAGGTCAAAAATGGAGGTGAGCAGATTGTAATATCATGTGGTGGAATGCACTGGTGTCACTGAGGCATTACGCGTTCATAGAAGATACGAATTGTTCACAATTGCACATCGTTGTTGGAAGGCATATTTGGATAATGGATTCTTAGCTGTATTGGGACAATTTTAGGTGTTTAGTTTAGGTGGTTATGCACTAAATATATGCACAGTGGTGCAGTGGATAGCACTTTCGCCTAGCACCCACGACACTACCTGCCTGGAGTTTTGCATGTTCTCCCTGTGCCTGCGTGGGTTTCCTTCGGGTACTTCGGTTTCCTCCCACACTCCAAAGACATGCTGGTAGGTTAATTGGATCCTGTCTAAATTGTCCCTAGTATGTATGAATGTAAGTTAGGGACCGTAGATTGTAAGCTCCTTTGAAAAGTGCGCAGTCAATTTGCCTTTAGTAAATCAATCCCAAAGTGTCAATTTTATAAACATTAGCATGCCAATGAACAATAGCACACTTTAGTCATATTGTTTGTTTTTTATTTTTTGTACTCATAGTTGTACTACTAATAGCAATGTAAGCTCATTAATTATTATTATATTAACTGGTGCACATACAAAACATGTTTGTTGTTACTATTACTGTGAACTAGCCCCAGTTCATATACCTTCAGACCTCAGATCAGTCCCAAAGCATGTACCTTCAAATATCTTAAAAACCCCAAATAATGTCTTTCAGACCTCAAATAAGCCCCTTTAGACCTCAGATCAACACCAATGCCTGCACCCTCATAACTCTGGTTCAAATGAATGCATCTTTAGACCTCAGATCAAACCCAAATTCTTCAACTTCAGACCTCAGATCTACCAAAACTCTTCACTTCCAGAAATGCAGGGACACAAAATACCTGCTGCATAGTAAGGGGGTGGGTGTAGTTGTGTGTGTGGGTTCTTTCACACACTAACATCCTCGCATTAATAATATCAGGGGGTTAAAAGGTTGTGGGCTGACTATCAACTATGCTCAGGTTTCAGTGAAAAAGGCGTGGTGCGCTCACCTGTGTGCATGTGGTACAGTTTGTCGATCCTTGCTTTAGCCTATTGCTGGATTTTTATAAAGATCCATGTGAGGGAGTATAATAATGACAACATTAGTTTAAAAAAAATGACTTTCACTGTCCTTATGAAACTGCATTTTTAAAATTGTGGCTAAACAATGGTTAGATCTATAAACCACGTGGTAATCATTTACCTGAAAACATCTGTTTCATTGTACCATGGCTGTTGCAGAAGTAGAAAGAAAGCAGTTGTCTGTACAATCACACTGAAGATAAAGTGCATACCAATGGACAATAATAATGGAGGAGAAAGAAGCTGTCCTGGAGGTCTGTATGGAGCGAGCTTTGGTGCTGGACCATTCAAACTTACTAAATAAAGAAGAATGTTGTGTCATACAGTCTCTTATTGAAGAAGTCAGCAATAAAATACTAAAATAACAGATACTTACAAGTTAAGGCCACTGTAATATTGATAGCCAAATCTTGTAATAGGTATTGATAATTTCCAAGAAGGGTTTGTTTCTAAGACAAAATAATTTGTGTAAGGCAAAACAAATAATTTCATAACCTGTGGAATATTTATACAGAGCTGTGTTTCCAGCAGTGAGTCTGCAATTTATAGTATATTCAAAGTTACTTCTTTTTTGTTTTCAATGGAGCAGAATTTAAAACCATGGTTAGGTATTATTTGCTGTCTGTGTCCCCACTAGGGAGATGTGCTCTCCCTGTTGGTCCTGAGGACCACTGCCACTGTGATAGAAAATTATAGCAAAATGTTAAAGTTGTTTTTTTTCTTTAGGAGGGAAAGGTAAATTTTCCAAGGGTTATGCCCCGTACACACGATCGGAAATGCCGCCAGCAAAAGACCGATGTGAGCTTTTGGTCGGAAAATGCGACCATGTGTATGCTCCATCAGACTTTTGCTGGCGGAATTCCAGCCAGCAAAAGATTGAGAGCAGGTTCTCTATTTTTCCGTCGGAAAAAGTTCCTATCTGAAAAAGCGATCGTCTGTATGCAATTTGGACGTGCAAAAAAAATCACACATGCTCGGAAACAGTTTGACGCATGTTCGGAAACACTGAACTTAATTTTCTTGGCTCGTTGTAGTGTTGTACGTCACCACGTTCTTGAGGGTCGAAAGTTCAGAGAACTTTTGTGTGACTGTGTGTATGCAAGACAAGCTTGAGTGGAATCCCGTCGGAAAAGCCATCATATCTTTTTCCGACCAAAATACCAATCGTGTGTACGTGCATTACGGTTATTCTAGTGACAACTACCTACGACAAGGCTTCTCCTCTCTTTTGGAGAAATTCCCACCTACTTCCTGTTTGGTCTACAGGACAGGAGACAATAAAAAAAAATTCAATCTCCCCAATGTGACACAGACAGCAAAAAAAAATCAGAGAGGGATTTTATCTAGTCTATACTCTATTCAAAAGTAGAAATAAGCAAATGCATTAAAAGCATATGTGAACACAATGATTACATCCTTTGGCTAAAATCTACCCTGCACTCAAAGCACCTGTGCAGAAAAATATGATAAGCTTCTATGGAGCCACCTCATTAACATCTCTGGACTTAGGAGATAGCTCCAAAAAATATTTAAAAAGTTATTTACATTGCAATGGGCCATTGCTGCCAGGTGGGAGTCAGTTTTAGGATACTTTTATCAAAATATCAAGTACTCTTAATATCTCTGTAATAAAAATCCAGAGCTGGTGCCCATGGTAAGAAAAGGCCAACTCCTTCTCTTTAGTAAGGTAAAAATAATCAGCAAAGTACTTTTTAGCAATATATTTAGCCTATCTGGAACATATAGTAATAACACTTAAAAACAGTGGGACAATGTTATACAAACATTTATAAAGTAATTAGAGAATCTAAAAATCAATTGTAAAAGGATGGAAGAGGTCCCAGGGGCCTTTACAACACGTATACGGTTAAGGCATTGCCAGTTACTTCGTGGCATCTTCTAACCATCTAACCAAAAAAATTATAATCCAGCAAGTAATCACTTCAAAACATCTTCACAGTAACAGCAAGGAAAAGTTTAAATTAAGGCAACCTTACCCAGAATAGATATGCTATGCAAGTTAGACCAACAAGGATGAACATGGTCATGAACTTAAAGATAGAGAACGTTGTAACCAAAGTATTCCTTCCTTCCCTGTGTAAGAAGAGAACATTGTCTTATTACATTGTTGTACACAGTGTTGTACGTATTTTAAGAGATGTACAATATTTTCTCAAAATAGAAGTAGAGGTGTTATTAATAGGGATGGGCTTTATGTTCGGGTCGAACATGAGTTCGACTCAAACATTGGCTGTTCGGCTGTTCGCCGAACAGCGAACAATTTGGGGTGTTCGCGGCAAATTCGAAAGCCGCGGAACACCCTTTAAAAGTCTATGGGAGAAATCAAAAGTGCTAATTTTAAAGGCTTATATGCATGGTATTTTCATAAAAAGTGTTTGGGGACCTGGGTCCTGCCCCAGGGGACATGTATCAATGCAAAAAAAAGTTTTAAAAACGGCCGTTTTTTTCGGGAGCAGTGATTTTAATAATGCTTAAAGTGAAACAATAAAAGTGTAATATTCCTTTAAATTTTATACCTGGGGGGGTGTCTATAGTATACCTGTAAAGGGGCGCATGTTTCCCGTGTGTATTGTCAGGACCGACAATTCATTAATAGCCAGCACTAGCGCTAGCACTTTTAAATGACTTTTTTTCCTTTAGAAATGTCATTTTGCTCATAGACTGTTATAAACACGGAAAACATGCGCTACTTTACAGGCATTTTTTTTACTTTACAGGCATTTATAGACACCCTCAGGTATGAAATTTAAAGGAATATTTCACTTTAATTGTTTCACTTTAAGCGTTATTAAAATCACTGCTCCTGAAAAAACGGCCCTTTTTAAAACTTTTTTTTGCATTGATACATGTCCCCTGGGGCAGGACCTGGGTCCCCAAACACTTTTTATGACAATAACTTGCATATTAACCTTTAAAATTAGCACTTTAGGTTTCTCCCATAGACTTTTAAAGGGTGTTCCGTGGCTTTTCGAATTTGCCGCAAACACCCCAAATTGTTCGGCGAACGGGTGAACAGCCAGTGTTCGAGTCAAACTTATGTTCGACTTGAACAGATAGCCCATCCCTAGTCAACACATACACCTGTGTTAACAAGAGAATCACTGACTTGATGTCAGTTGGTCCTTTTGTGGCGGGGCTGAAGTGCAGTAGAAATGTTTTTTTAGGGATTAAGTTAATTTATTATGGCAAAGAAGAACTTTGCAATTCATCTGATCACTCTTCATAATATTCTGGAGTATATGCTTATTGCCATAAAAAAAACTGAGGCAGCAGACTTTGTGAGCTCCCATCAGGCTTTGCCCACCCAGTGACTAGTCATTTCCCAAATATGAGCATTGCCCCATATACATTTAGCTTTCATCCAGAGAATCTTCCACATACAGCTTCCTAGCACATGGAACTGCACAATCTTTGTACTGGCATACCTCTGTATGCCAGCTCACAGTTGGTCTTAATTCCCGACAGTTTGCTAATCTGAGAGCTAGCAGTAGTTATTAACGAATTTGTGGCTGCCAAAGCGTCAGGTTCTTAAAGTGGCAGTAGTAAGAGCTAATTGAATTTGCCACATATTTTGCTAATGTTACTGACACTGGTGCAAATGCTTGTCTGAATTAGGAACAGGTAATTTTTTGAGGGGACTGCTGACTTAAAATTGTTGTTAGGACTGTATTGAATTTCCATGCACAGGTTTTAATTACTAAAGGAATAGAGAGTCTATTCATTTTTCTATGAGAATGAGGCTTATTTACTAAAGAAGTTGAAGTCTTCACACAATAAATTGGCTAAAAATTCACGTCATATCCAGTTATGTGAAAAGCGAATTCTCATTTACTTATTTCATCTGCAGATGATTATGTATTTAACCAATTCCGGACAGCCTTCTGCACATTTACTGCAGCAATGCAGCCCGGCTGTGCAAAGTGACTTACCTGTATGTCACTCCATGCAGTAGCCTCTCTGGGGCGTGCCGATTGGACAGAGGGAGAGCCAATCAGCAGGTCCAGCGGATGCCATGTTAGCCGGCCACCCGCGATTCCTCCCCAGAGAGGCAGAACGGTGATCTGCCTATGTAAACAAGGCAGATCCCCGTTCTGTCAGGGGAGAACATGGAGATCTTGTGTTCCTACTAAACAGGAACATGGATCTCTGTGTTTTCCCAGTCAGACCATCCCCCACACAGTTAGCAAGCACCTCCTTAACCCTTTTGATCGCCCCTGGTCCCTGGCACCTGTTCCCTGCTAGTTTCATTTATACAGTGACAGTGCATTTTTTTAGCAGTGATCACTGTATTGGTGTCACTGGTCCCCAAAAAGTGTCACTTAGTGTCAGATTTGTCCGCCGCAATGTCGCAGTCCCACTAAAAATCACTGATCGCCGCCATTACTAGTAAGAAATATTAGAAAATAAAAAGTCCTTAAATCTATCCCATAGTTTATAGACACTATAACTTTTGCGCAAACCAATCAATATACACTTATTGGGATTTTTTTACCAAAAATATGTAGCAGAATACATATTGGCCTAAATTGATGAAGAAATTAGATTTTTTTCAATTTTTTTATTGTATATGTATTATAGCAAAAAGTAAAAATGTATTGTTTATTTTTCAAAATTGTCAGTCTTTTTTTGTTTATAGCGCAAAAAATAAAAACCGCAGAGGTGATTAAATACCACCAAAAAAAGCTCTATTTCTGGGAAAAAAAGGATGTCAATTTTGTCTGGGTGCAACATTGCACGACCACGCAATTGTCAGTTAAAGCGACCCAGTGCCGTATCGCAAAAAATTGCCTGGTCATTGAGCAGCCAATTCTTCCAGGGCTGAAGTGGTTAAGCCACCTGCTTGAGTACAGTTTTAGAAAATATAGTAAATTACCTAAAAACAATATATAATAATTAGTTGTATATTACCTACTTATAGTAATTAATCGCTTGCCACCCAGGCCAATTCTGACACTTCTCTCCTACATGTAAAAATCATCATTTTGTTGCTAAAAAATTACTCATAACCCCCAAAAATGATATATATATATTTTTTTTTAGTAGACACCCTGGAGAACAAAAGGTGGGATTTTTTTTACCAAAAATATGTAGCAGAATACATATTGGCCTAAATTGATGAAGAAATTAGATTTTTTAAAATTTTTTTATTGTATATGTATTATAGCAGAAAGTAAAAATGTATTGTTTATTTTTCAAAATTGTCAGTCTTTTTTTGTTTATAGCGCAAAACATAAAAACCGCAGAGGTGATCAAATACCACCAAAAGAAAGCTCTATTTCTGGGAAAAAAAGGACACCAATTTTATTTGTGTACAGAAGCGAACAACTGCGCAATTGTCAGTTAAGTAACGCAGTGCCATATCGCAAAAAAATGGAATGGTCATGAAGGGGGTAAATCCTTCTGGGGCTGAAGTAGTTAAGTGAACAGGAATTTGCTTTTCACAGGATTATATAATTGAAGTAAACTTTCACGCAACTGATTATGTGAAAATTTAAAACTCTTTTAGTAAATCATAGCAAAAATCCTGTTTTTTTAAATCTCTCCTGCAAGTAATAAGATTTTTAAAGCGAACACAGCTTAAGTCAGCATTCACTTCGTAAAGCAACCTTTCTCTACTGCTTTAGGACATTTTCCCTTTTATGTGCAAAAGCCAGTTACAATTGATATTTAAACATTAATTCAGTTTCTTATAGCCAAACCTATGCAATGTGTAAAAAAGTAAAAATCGTACTTGATGAGCATTGGAACACATTGAATATTTGGAATTTTGGAAGTGAAAGGTGAAGCAACAGATGCTTCTAATTCTGACAACGAAATTCCAGCATGGGATATTTTAAGTGCCTGTAAAGAATGGATAAAAGGTAAATTATTACATTAGTGAAAAATAGAGGAAACACGAGTACTACACAAATGTTTGTAATGATTGTAATGGTTCTATTACCTTTGTTTTTGCTTCGAAAATTCTGATAAAACTTTATGTCACTCACAACTAGTCACAACTTCTCACTTTACTTAAAACTGAAGATTAGTATATATTTTTGGGGGGAGATACAGTACCATACACATTGGTTATGTATAAATGTATGTATCCCATTACTCGCAGACTGCTGCAGCCTGTTGTGCCTCCTCATATCTGCCAGGTACTATCCTGAGCAGCTGTCTTCCAGCACTGTGAGACTTAACTGCAGCCCCTGCTACAGAGAACTGTTGGAGAAGTTGAATGAAATTATTCCACCACCCATTTATGAAATGTGATGCATTGTGGGAGTGTAATAATACAAGTTCCGAAAATGGCGGACAGGGAAGATGGGGGCAAGCAAGTGACACAACTTCTCTCTGCATCAATGCCTGCAGTGAACTCTCACAGCACCACAAGATAGCTACTCAGAATAGTATCTGGCAGCTGTGAGGATGCACAGCAGAGAAAATGAAGAAAGATTGTTAGCAGAAAAGCAGCCTGCAGGTAATTGAAAATGTCTGTAAAAATACATTCATGAATTATTTAATCAACCTTCAACTCTAATATCAGATTTGGTGAGCTGTTATAGAATATACTATACCTTTTATAGAAACACTTGGCACATACATAGTGGGCTTTCCATAAATGTACTGGTGGATGAGCCTAGAACTCTATGGGGTTCATTTACTAAAGGAAAAGAGACTGTTCACTTACAATAATGAATGTTCACTTTCCATAATAATTGTTCACTTGGCTTAGTAAATAAGGTAAATCTGCATTTTTTTTTATTATCATCCAATCATATGCTATGAGAAAGCCTGTTATTTTTATTTTTCGTTTGTTTGTTTTACTGATACGATTGTTTATTTAAAAGCAAACACAAAATCACCTTATTTATTAAACTAAGCAAATATTCAATTTGCAAAGTCAACAAATATTACTCCTTTAGTAAATCCAATCCAGTGTATCTAGCTTCATACCATCACAAGCAAAACATAATTTTATATAAATGAGATATAATCCACACAAAAATCTTGGTGACTTCTAGGCATGTCATTTGCAGGGTTTCAAGAGCCCAGCGATATCTATCAATATACTTCCAACTACTAAACCTGTTCTATGGACTGCTATAAAGTACGTGCAATCATAACATGAAAATATCATTCTTCATATGATATTTGTAGGTGGTCAGTTGCAGTCCATAGAACAGGTTTAGTGTTAGGAAGTATAAAAATAAGATTTAAGTATAGTTCTTATATATATATAGGTATAAAACTAGGTTTGCATTTGTATTGCCAGATACTGGCACAGTTTTAAGTGGGTGTATAGATGTATTCACCATATTCACAAATATACAGCATGCTTACCCCACAATCATTTGCTCCATCTCCACACATTCCAACAAAGTAACTGAAATAGTGACAGTAAAATCATTATTATATATATTTTTTGTTATACAGGTTTTATATAGCGCCAACAGTTTGTGCAGCGTTTAACAAAATAAAGGCAGACAATACAGTTACATAACAATTTGGTACAAGAGGAATCAGAGGGACCTGTTTATTAGAGCTTACAATCTAAAAAGGAAGGGTCAATTGATACAAAAGGTAATAGCTGTGGGGGATGAGCTTATGGAGGAAGTAAAACAGTGTTAGTTAGAAGCAGGATAGGCTTCTTTAAAGAGAAAGGTTTTCAGGGATCGTCTAAAGATGGATAGATTAGCGGACAGTCGGACAGATTGGGGTAGGGAGTTCCAAAGGATGGGAGAAGCTCTGGAGAAATCCTGGAGGCGAGCATGGGAGGAGATGACAAGGTAGCTAGAGAGCAGGAGGTCTTGGGAGGACCGAAGAGAGCGGTTTGGTTGGTATTTTGGGACTAGGTTAATGATGTAGCTGGGGGCAGAGTTAATGATGGCCTTGTAAATTATTGTTAGTACTTTGAATTTTATTTGTTGGGTGAGTGGAAGCCAGTGGAGGGATTGGCAGAGAGTGGTGGAGGACACTAAATAGTTGGTAAGGTGGATGAGTCTTGCAGCGGCATTCATTATGGACTGAAGGGGGGATAGTCTATGTAAAGGTAATCCAATGAGGAGGGAGTTGCAGTAGTCACAATGCATTGATTGGTTTGCATAACTCAGTTTTCATGAACTTGTTGGAAACCCCAATTCACTTACAGAATGGGAAAGAAGTACTTCAGTCCCCTTAGCAGCTCAGAACCAATTAAAAAATCCCTATTAATCCATTGGGCCTACAGATACTTGCCAAAGATAAAGGATGGGACAATAAACATCTTTACTCCTTACGGACCACCCACCGTCTATTTACGTTGCTACTTTAACATTAAATACTGTTGTTATGGCAGCAGATAGCTGCCATAATCCTGGTAAATTCTTCAATGGTGGGCGGTCCACTTTAAGATATAAGTGGTCTTCGTGGTAGGTTCTCCACAAGATCACTTTTATCGGAAGCGGGAGAGGTGTCCCTCCCTCCTGCCGTGTCCCGGGTCGTCTCTGCCGCTTACCAGATCCGTCGGTAGTAGCGGAGGCGATCCGATGCTTTATCCTGATGGGGAGGAAGTAGAGTGAGGGAATGATAGCCCCCACTCAACTCTATGCCCTTGGAGGATGGGAGCGACCTCAAGCGTCACTTCTGCCCTCTGGCCTTAAAGGGACCTTTTTTTATAGAAAAAAAAGACATTTTTTCATTAGTTTTTTTATTGCTTTTAAGTGTAAATGTGAGATCTGAGGTCACTTCTGCCCTCTGGTTTTAAAGGGACCATTTTTTTTTTATCGAAAAAAAAGACATTTTTTTTTAATTGCTTTTAAGTGTAAATGTGAGATCTGGGGTCTTTTTGACCCCAGATCTCACAATAAAGTGGTCCTGTCATGCTTTTTTTCTATTACATTCCTTGTAATAGGAATAAAAGTGATCCATTTTTTTTTTTAACAGGTCAGTATAAAAATAAAAAACAAGACGTAAAATAAATAAGAAATAAAAATGTAAACTGTCCCGTCCCTCCGTGCTCGCGTGCAGAAGCGAACGCATATGTAAGTCGTAGCCACATATGAAAACAGTGTTCAAACCACACATGTGAGATATCGCTACAATCGTTAGAGCGAGAGCAATAATTCTAGCAAAAGACCTCCTCTGTAACTCCAAACTGGTAACCTGTAGAAACTTCGCCTATGGAGAATTTTAAGTGACAAAGTTCATTGCCATTCCACAAGCGGGCGCAATTTTGAAGAATTACATATAGGGTATCAATTTACTTGGCGTAACATTATCTTTCACATAATTGAAAAAAATGACATACAAAAATTTTACTTTAAAAATAGTTGCTGTTTATTTTAACATATAAGCTGGGTAACCTGAAAATAGTTATCTAAAGGCAGATTTATACTGCCTACAATCAGTTCAGCTGTCTTGGTCTGGACCCTTCCTACCTGAGTTGACTCTCTCCCTAGAATCTCAATACAAGACAACATAGCCACACAAGGCAAACTCTCAACACATTCAACTAGTTGGTGCTAGGTTTATAGACCCAGCCAGGAACAAGATTTGTGGTTGGCTGAATACACTCTTTTCAGCCTAGTCGCCCTTGGCAATGGCCTACGTTAGCTATCCAGAAAAAAAAGTAATACAACATTATACAACATATGTATTCCATTATTTTAAGGTTCTTAAAGGTCTGTACTTACTCTAATTTCTGAAGTTCTTCAATAAGGTTTGACTTTTGTTTTGGCATCATTCTGGCAAAAATGGTTCCGTTCAATAATATCTTTAAAACATTAAAATATGTACAATACACTATTATGGTAGGCCATAATGTTTGTATGAATAAGGAGGCAAGAAAAAGCCACAATTTCTATTAATCTATTTAAGTTTGTGTCAGTCACTATTTTCAAGATGTTCATTATTAAGTATACTGTAAATACCACATTTTGTATGCAGTTGTTTTATGTTTTTTGACTCTTTGTAATAATCAGATATGAAATACTGTAGGATGACTGGTGTCATCACCAGGAAAATGATAGCAATTGCTTTCCTGTGTGCCTTTCATCTCCTACTATACATAACACCTCCCCTTTACCAATCCCGACTGCAGTAATTCTTTTTCTTTTGAAGCATCATACTAGACATTGCTTTTAAGATGGGGCATTCTGTGTTTTCTACAACCATATGAAGAAGATATGTATATATAAGACTACGGGCAACATACTTACTTTTGGAAGTAAGTGGTAAAAATATTGACTTATAACCTGGTAGGACCTTCCAGTTAACACAAAGTGAAAATTTCCATGAGCAGTGGGGTTATTAATCCATCCACCATCAAGGTTTATTTTTGACTCCTAAAACAAATATTTCTGTTAGTAAAGATAATGTGTTCATTACTGTCTTATAGTAACAAGTGTTTTATGTTTTTACATTTAAACTGAACTACAGCCTAATTAAAAAACAGGATTTTGCATTAAACAAATGCAATGCAATGGGAAAGTATCAAATGCATTATGTGGAAACAGCAACATTTTTACTTAGTCCAGAAACCTGTGTATACTAAAATCAATCCACTGACTTGCACTTTTAGGATTTGGATATTTGATGTAAACTAATTGTAATTTGGCTAGGTAAAATACTATTCTAAAAAAGTGAACTTTTTGGAAGCCAACAGTTTTTAGCCAAATACTTTAAATTCAACCCGTATTTCACTTTAAACTTTTAAAAACATTGCTTAAATTGATTTAGTCACTTTGTCAGCAGGTATACTGTGTGGTGTTCATACTGTTTTTATACAGTGAGGAAAGGATGGCAGGATGATATTAGTTGGTAAAACTCAAGGACTTCCCTTGCGTTTTTACTTTGTTTCTAGAGCCTGGGTTTCCATGTCTTAACAGCTATGCTTTGTTAACTGCCATCACTCTGTCCAATGGTTCCTCAGTAATACATAAGGGCACTCACTTATTTACAAACTTAGGGAGAGCATGTACTAGATTATCAAAGCCTTTTCTGGCTAATAACTGGTGTCATGTGATGTCTGCATTTAGACAGTTTAAAACTAAATATAGCTGCACTTTAAGTAGCATTTGCATAGAATGGTATTTGATTTATATATCTGTAATTAGAATGCTCTTTTAATAGTTGTAAAATTTATTATTTATATTTTAAAGGCATATAACATACTTTTGATTTTGTTGGGTTCCAATCAACTTGTTCCTCAGCCATGGATTTCCAGGTAAGTGATGCAGGTAAATCTTTTTCAGGTTCACAGGCTTCTAGCAGGATGATGTCACTGTTGTCAGGTATCATTCCAGAATTTTTCCCAACTGTCACAGCTGTCTGAAGGTTATCACCTGTGTAAAAAAAGTATAAAGGTAACACCATGTGTAAACATGCAGCAATAATTATGTATTTTTGCTGTAACTGCTTATAAAATGTGAGCTGGAGTTTGGCTTCAATTTATTAGTGTTTTGAAATCTGCTAATACATCTAACACTCCCTTCTCCCATACAAGCAATGCTGCTGTCTAAAAGTGCCGTTGTTGTTCCTTCATCCAGACCAGTGTTGCCAACCGCCCATATTTTTACGGGCAGCCCATAAAAACATGGCTCTTTTTCTCCTGCCCGTAAATGTCCATAGCACAGAAAAAGTGCCAGTAAAAATGTCTGTGACCAGCTCAGCTTGGAATTGCGCATGCACAATTCCTGGAGATGCCCGAGAGCCAGCTGCCCGAGGCAATTCGATCTGCACCTCTGATAATTGCTCTGCCCACCACGGCCACTCAGCCAATCAGTATTACTGTAACCCGCCCTCCTCCTGCAGCCCTCCACATTTGACAAGAAGATGCGGGCACCCGAAAGTGTGCCTGTACTGTATTGAGGCGGGCGGGAGTCTGCTCTGTTCCCTGGGCTTTACATTACCATCACCCCCGCTCTCTGTAATGTCCCCCCCTCCTCCTTCTCCTTCTCCGGTCAGCAGCATGAGCACGGAGATCAAAGACACACAGACAGGGCTGTGTGCCTTCTTCCTCACCCTTCTTCTGTCAGCAGCGGGGGTGGGGATTAATAAAGCAGCGGTAGGACTGAGCAGCTTGCAGAGGGGGACACTGAGTAGCAGGCAATCAGTGTGCAGTAACCTCTAGCAACCGAATGGTGAGTGGAAATGTATAGTAACCGAATGGTAGGCAGTAATGTATAGTAACCTCTAGCAACCGAATGGTGGACAGTAATGTATAGTAACCGAATCGTGGGCATTAATGTATAGTAACCTCTAACAACCAAATGGTGGGCAGTAATGTATAGTAACCTGTAGCAACTAAATGGTGAACAGTAATGTATAGTAACCTATTGGTGAGTAGTAATGTGTAGTAACCTCTAGCAACCAATCAGCAAGCAGTAACATTTCATAACCTCTAGCAACCAAATGGTGAGCCGTAAACCCTAGAGCACATCTTGCCGCACAGATCAGCGTGCCAGCACCAACAGCATCATTTTGTCAGAAACCATGAATCAGACTGAGACAGAAGTACAGTTAAATCACACTTGCTTAATAATAATAAAAAAGGTAAACAGAGTAAATGTAGTCAAAACATAGAGTTCAGGAACTGGAATGGATAGTCTGACAAGCCAAAATGTCAGGGAGCCAGAGATGAGCGTAGTAGAAAAGCAAGCAGGATCTGGACCTAGAAGGAATGTCAGCCAAGCAAGTCTTTAACAGGAACACAGGAAAGCGTCTCTAAAGATGTGACCAATGCGAAGGCAGAGCATCTGGACTGGACAGCTTAAGTAGGCAGGACTGACGAGCAGGATGTCATCAACAGGTGAGTCACTGTGGAGAGATAGGAGCTGGCAATTAGCCGACAGCTGAGCGGCCAGCTTTGAGCCCAGCCCTGACGCATTTACAGTAGCCAGCTTGGGGTGCACAGCCTGACCGTGCGCTGCCGGCCCAAAACTATCCAGCCTAGTGTCTATATGGGAAAAAATTATTGGGGGAAGGTGGTGACACCAACCCTAGTGACGCCACTGCCAGTAAGTGCTAGCAATACTTGATCTTGTCACATAACTGGGTGTGAAGTTGAATCAGGTAAACAGACTTGAAGTGCCGGGAATGGGAAGCAGTAAGCAGCAGTCTCTTTATTCTGTTTGCTGGGCAGGCTGAGGCAGAAATTCAGGGGAAATCTCTCCAGTTTGACAAACTACTGATGGGCTACAATAATCCACCTTTACTATACTGAAAATTAGGGTTGTCCCGATACCGATACTAGTATGGGTATCGGCACCGATACCGAGCATTTGCCCAAGTACTTGTACTCGGGCTAATGCTCCCGATGCTTCACCCGATACCTGGAGGACAGCTGTGATCGGCGCGTGGGGGAGTTACAAGATTCTCCCCCCGCCGGCTTTCAGCAGCTTTAGTGACACAGCGGTGATCGCTCACCGCTGACTGTCACTGCATCCTCCTCCATGTCCCCTCCTTTCCTCTGTCCCTCTCCGCTGTCCCCCTCCGTTCCCCTCTCCTTTTCTGTGCCTCTCCGCTGTGACTGTCCCCTCCGATCCCCTCTCCTTCTCTGTGCCTCTCCGCTGTGACTGTCCCCTCCGTTCCCCTCTCCTTCTCTGTGCCTCTCCGCTGTGACTGTCACCTCCGATCCCCTCTCCTTTTCTGTCCCCCTCCGTTCCGCTGTCCTCCTCCTCCTTGCTTTGTGAATAGACAGAGTCAGCTGACTCTGTCCATTCACATAACTGAAACATTGTAATCTCCTGTGATTACGATGTGTCAGTTTATGAATGGAGAGGAGCCGCTGTCTTCTCTCCATTCATTCTCAGTGCAGCTGAGGCTGCAGAGAAAGGGACTGGGGAATCTCTATCCTCTGTCTCTTTCTCTGTCTCAAGGGGGAGATATCAGAGGTCTGTTAAGACCCCTGATATCTCACCAAAGCCCCCCAACAGGGCTGATAAAAAAAAAAAAAACACATATTGCAATAAAGTATAAAAAAAATATTATTTTAAAAAATAAAAATTGTAAATAAATAAATAATAAAAAAAAAAAACACACACACATACACCGTTCACCCCCTCCCCACCCCCCCCCACCCCACAAAAAAAGAAAGCACTGTTAAAAAAAAAAAAAAACACACTGTCACGTAACATTTAAAAAAAGTATCGGTAATCGGTATCGGCGAGTACTTGAAAAAAAGTATCAGTACTTGTACTCGGTCCTAAAAAAGTGGTATCGGGACAACCCTACTGAAAATAAGAAATATGTTTTTTGACTTAAAGTGGTTGTTTACCCGCAGGACAAAAAAAATTACAAAAAAAAAAAACCTGTAAGGCAAGGGCATAATCAGCTAGTATACAGCGCATACTAGCTCATTTTGAAATACTTACCTTAGAAAGAGGCGTCGGTATCTCACCCGGTCCACGCCGAGGGGGCTGACATTTTGCCCTTGGTGTGTCTTCCAGGTTCATGGCTACAGTGCTTTGAGTGGCTGGAGCCGCGATGAAGTCACTTCCGCGCATGCGCATTTCCTAAATACTGAAATTCACACTTAAACTGTAATGTTTTTAACTTTTAGAAAAGCCAGTAAAAACTTGGCTGTGCCAGTAAATTTTGAGTGTCGTGCCAGTAAATTTCAATCTGGTAGGTTGGCAACACTGATCCAAACTAGAGGGACTGTAATACAGGAGGTGTGTTACTGGCCAGATCACCAGATGAAAACAAAGATAATGAAGCATTAAAAAAGAAAAACAATGCAGCCACCACATCTAATGATTTGTAAGCTGCAATATATTATTTTTTTTATTTTATTTTAGGTTTAATACCACTTTAAGCATATTTTAGCATAATTGGAAAACTTTTGAATCTTGTAAATGTGCTTAAAAAACATACCTGTAACCATAACTGTTCTTATGTTGGCTGCACTTAGTTCCTTTAATACAGGACTTGTCTCTGGCTTTAGACGATTTTCTAGGACTAGTAACCCAAGAAATATAAGGTTGGTCTCCACTACTTCCCTTTGAGGAAAAAGTTTTCAATAAAAGTTTTAATTGAAGCTTTTATGAAATAAGACTAAACAATTATGCTTGTAAGAGGAAAAATGCTAGACTTAGATTTTAGATGAATAATGCTATCTATAAAGAAATATTTAAAGGAAAACAAGTGTTTGCTGTACAAATGTTATGATATACAGTATATAACAAGTACATAGGCCATTTGATTGTATGGACTCTGTTACAGGCAGGGAGTGATTTATGTATTTTTAATCCTGCAGAGAGCAGTCAGGTTGCAGCCCGCCAAATTGTTCCCCCCCCTTTTGTGCCTAAGCTCAGGTTGTACACTGCATCTGCTAGTGTAGTTGAAGATATTCAACTAGTCTTCGGCAGAAGGGTTAACAATCCGAGTTATGAATATGTACCATCCCAGACAATCAGTGAGGAGCTTTTCTGGTGGTTTAGGTGAGGTGGTGATAAATCATTGGTTCAAATTTTCTAGATATTCGGAATGTATAATGCGCTAATATTAACCTCCCAATATAACACGATGTACTCTCCTAATAGTTAATCAGTGAATCATGTGCAAAATAATCAAATGGAGCCTATTATAAATAACATAACATCCTTCACCATAACAAAATCCTATAACTCAATATCAATGTGATAATAAATTATTGAACACAATAAAAAAGAAAGAAATAAAGATGAGATATATTAATGTGATGAACCACAGTGCACAGATATCTCAATAGGACAGCATACCGCTGTGAAGAAATGTAACGTCTTTGGTGATTGATGAATATAGACAGGTGTCAATGAGTAATCCCCAGTGATAGATGGCTTGCTCGTATATTCAGCTGCTCATTAGCATGGGCTGGCTTCTGGCTTTCAAAGAACTTCCGCAGTATGAAACAACAAAAAAAGAGACCATTGCGTAGGTAGTGTAATATATATTCCCTATAAACTAAGGGTAAAACATCACTCACACTTTTCAGCAGAATAAATCGCATATGGTAAGGTCAGTTGCATACAGCTAACAGCTGGGATCTCCTCATATGCCAACAGTGAACACACAGCCAGGGAAGGAGCCAGTGACGAGCAGTGCGGTGTGTGCACTGTTGGCATGTGAGGAGAACCCAGCTGTTAGCTGTATGAAACTGACCTTACCATATGCGATTTATTCTGCTGAAAAGTGTGAGTGATGTTTTACCCTTAGTTTATAAGGAATACATATTACACTACCTACGCAATGGTCTCTTTTTTTGTTGTTTCATACTGCGGAAGTTCTTTGAAAGCCAGAAGCCATCTGTCATAGAAAGATGGCTGTATGCTATGCACACAGCCATATCTCCTGTGCTAATAAGCACCCATTTTTGTCTAATGATATAAATGCATCTTACCTAAAATCCCACGCATCCAAGTAATCAGACATCACCACCATCCCTCACGTTACCAGCTCAGCCTCCATCAGTATCTCTGACCTCTCCCTAGCTAGAAGGCTCTTTTATTAACACAAAAGGTTTCACAAACAGAAAGTGATGGTTCCAACAGCCAATCACTTCTTACATGGCAAGTGACATCACAGGATATGACCATATAAGGATTTAACAACACAGGAAAATGCAACAACCAATGAACAATGACTACAGGAGTCTTATGGGTGTGTCTGAGCAGAGACAGGGTGCATGCATGTTTTTAGAAGACACATGGCTTTCAAACATTGACTCTGTATCCAACCAGAACAACCCAAAAGACTCCCGTATTTCCATTGATAGAAATCCCTATTATACATTGTTCCAGAGAACAATGTATACCTGGATTATTCTATTGTCTTTGTGGACGAGAGATTATCGGCAGGCGTACACTCATTGGGCCACAAATATGTTGATCAGGCACACAGGGGCAACATGAGTGCACACTTGTTAAACCGATAATACCTTTGCAGAGTGAACACACCCCCACCAGACGATCGCTCTGTGCATCGCACAGGGGCCCTTAGCTGGCGAACATGTCCCCACTCCACAAACATTTCTCTACATCCCCAAAGAGCTTTTCACTACCAATTGGATCTCAACCAGCGTCAGTCTGCCCCAGTCAGCTCTTTAGAGCGGCCTGCGAGAGAACGGACACTGGGAGACCCTTATGACAATACATTAAAATACATCTTCATAAAATTTTTCACAACAGTCCCTCCTCTTGTCATATGATCTCATGTGTCCCTCGATGAATCCTGATCTTCTTCTTAGTCCATAAAAAGGAAAACACGGCTTGACATGTAGACTCTGTTAGAAATGTCATGGTGAGCTGTAGTAATCGCCAGTCGGTCTGGGATCCTCTGTGTCATGTACGTGGGTTGGGCTTCAGGGCATCTCATCAGGGAAGATGTGGTCATCTGCTCAGGCTCTGGTCACACGTCCAATCAGGCAACAGGAGCACCACATCACGGCATATAGAAGGAATAGAAACAAAAACGACATGAGTATATATACCCCTACTTTATTCAACTATGATCCGCTGTAAAATAAAAATTAAATCCCCAACGATTCCCAAACCCTTAAAAAGGTTTCCAACCTTCACTAGCTATGGCTTTGGCTTCAACAGTTTAAATGAACATCCCATCCACAATGGATGAGAATTGTTCAATCGTATCATAAGCTCAAAACCCCCCCACTTTGTACATGCAGGAAACCATGCCCAGAGTTGGTCGGGGTTGGTGAACAATTCCCTTCCAGCTGTCCCTGTCATTCTTAATTTCTCTCGCGCCATCAGATCCTCACGATCAGCCGCGACATAAGATGCTGGGACGAGTTTCACCAGCACACATGAACCTCTTGCATTAGGGGAATTACCTTATAAGCTGTAGATCCGCATTAATACCAAACTACAGTTGAAGCACACTTGTGGGCTCCCTAGTTATCCAGATACCAAAGCTGGCAAGACCCAGAGCTTTTGTTAAAATTATAATTAATTTTACCCTCTAGAAATGTTTTGTTAAGTTCTATTGACAAGTGTCTGTTTGGATTTTACTAGTTTGTCAAAACTCCTCACACCAATATGAACATCCTATATATCATGTACCACTGTCATCGCTGGGGCACTAGTAGACCCAACCATGTGTCCTGTTTGCTTTCTTAGCTAGTTGGGATGCTTTTCATTGTTACCCTTGCTAAAATTTACTAAACAAAAAAATATAAATAAACGAAGATACTCCTCTATTCTTTGTGGTTGAGCCGCTTCTTGCAGTGGCTGGCGTGGTCTCATCCCTCAAGCTTCTTTACAATGACCCAGTCACCTGGTTGGAAAGAATGTAAACTGGTTATTGTGTCAGGGTCCAGGAGGGACTCGTGAACCCTGTGGTGGACCTTTTGAAGTTCATGTTACAGTGATTGCACCTACCCCATCAGCTGAGAATGTAGGTGACAGCTAATGAGGAAAGTACAACTCTGGTTTTGGTTGACCTCCAAACAAACCTCATATGACAATAACCCAGACATCGGGACTGTGGTCACTGCATAACCTTTGCATGGCTTACCATCTGGAGTGTAATACTTGGAACCAGTGACAAAAAGGTTCTTAGCATCTGGGATGGGAGCCTCTTTCACCAGACTGCTGCTTTCTGATTCAAATTCCATCAAAGAAAGACAGTCTTGGCACAAACTTGGTTAGAATTAGAGTGGTTAGTATCATTGGTTTGAAAAATTGTCATTCTCACCACTATCATCCCCCTTTTTTTTTTCCTCATTACAAACTGAAGGAAGACATGCAGGGTTTAGAATGATGCAGAACAAAACAGTGAAATAGCCTATGATACTTTTATCTTCTTATACAACTGTACAGTAGGTGACTGCGATATTGTGTCAATCTCGCTGCTGATATTGGCGAGATTTGACACCTGCGAGCCCCATCGTGGGAGCCAGCACAGAGCTGGCTCGCTGATTGGGAAAGGAAAACGTTTTTTTCCTTTTGCGATGAGCAACAGGCAGTGCTGACAGCTGTCTGGTATGAATCATGAGGGGGAACGCCGTGCCAAATTTTAAATAAAAAAACGGCGTGGGTTCCCCCAGGGGCATACCAGGCCTTAGGTCTGGTATGGATTGTAAGGGGAACCCCCTACGCCGAAAAATCAGCATGGGGGTCCCCCCCAGAATCCATACCAGACCCTTATCTGAGCATGCAGCCCGGCCGGTCAGGAAAGGGGGTGAGGATGAGCGAGCCCCCCCCTCCTGAACCGTACCAGGCCGCATGCCCTCAACATGGGGGGGTTGGGTGCTTTGGGGGAGGGGGGGCGCTTGCTCGTCCCCACCCCCTTTCCTGACCAGCTGGGCTGCATGCTCAGATAAGGGTCTGGTATGAATTTTGCGGGGACCCCCACGCAGATTTTTCGGTGTAGGGGGTTCCCCTTGAAATCCATACCAGACCTAAGGGCCTGGTATGCCCCTGGGGGGAACCCACACCGATTTTTTAATTTAAAATTTGGCGCGGCATTCCCCCTCATGATTCATACCAGACAGCTGTCAGCACTGCCTGTCGCTCATCGCGAAAGGAAAAAAAGTTTTCCTTTCCCGATGAGCGAGCCAGCGCGACATGCACAGTACCCTGTTGCCAAGAACCAGTGCAATGGGATCACGCTGGAAACACAATCTCGCGGTCAGGTACTGTACATACACTTTGAGCAACTCCTTGGACCTGAAAAGATACTTAAAAACAAAAGTTATTACTCTATCCTTCAAAGAATGGTAAACAATACAACATTCGTGTACATTGGTAAATTGTCAATGACATTCCACAAAACCGATAATAACTAAACCCTCTGTAACTCTTCAGGTTCTTACTAAAATACAACACACGCGACACGTAAGATGGCTGTCGCGGTAGGTTCAAACATCTTATTACCACATGCTAACATGAGACAAACATTTAGATACAAATGTGGGGGAGATATTTCATAGTTCCCAAAAATGAAAATGAAAAAAATAAAAAACAACCAGATGGAATGCTCACTCTTTTAGTGATAGAAAAAGAATACAATTTGAAAAGCACGAGAGCATCTAGAAATCTATCCATGGACCAGCCACACAAAGTTCAAAAACAGGTCTGTATATTTTTAATCACACAAATGTGTACTACGCATCCATCAACTCACTCAACATTACAGATTTCTGAATCGCGCTACATCAACTCCAGAGGGATACCCAAAATAGTATCCTTGGACCACCTATGTCAATCTTTCTGGGGTTTAATGGCCTTTTCCTCAAAGCTATTTCATGTACTGTGCAGCCGTCCGACTGTGGGAAACCTCACTCCTTCCCTTGCATGGACATCCAATTGCCCATGTCGTTTCGAATCGGCTTATCGTCTTGCCCCTGCGTCCAGGGAAACCCTTGCACCCATTTAGGAGAGCACCGCCCGGTGCCTTCTTTCATGGTGGATTGATAGACTACAAACACTATTAGTCCCCCAACTAGAAACCCTAAAACGAGGCATCAACTCTATGGCTTGTTGTCCCAACACTTTTGGCACAGAACTACAGAACTATGCCAAATAATTTGTCAACAACCACAGATCAACCCCCGAATTATGTTTCTACCCCTCACAATGTATGCATACACAAGCGCATTGCGCTGTACGACCGTACACTGCGTCGCCAGACTAATCTACACAGAGCACTTTTGCCCGCTTTCTTTTACAAAACAATGCGGCTTCTCTCTGTACCTCGATATTACAACAATAACTTGGATGCCTCCTGTTTGCTCTCTACCCAAAACTGTATTACAGTATAAAACTAAAAAGACAACTGGAATTAAATTTAAAACACTCTTTCAAAAGCCAATGTGTTTTCCATTGTCATTCAAACATGAGTCAAAAGACCAAACCCCTCCCACCAACTTCCTGTGGATACATAAAAAGCTGAAATGAACTTCCTGTTGCATGCCCAGCTCTAAAAAAAACCCTCAAACTGGTTTATTTACATATCAATGTACAGGAAAAGGGAGGGGGAGGGTAAGCCTAGCTTCACATACTACAGGCTATACAATACAAACTCAGCTAAAGCGATAAAACATAAAACAAAAAATTAAACACACACCGCGAAAAGTACAAAAACTCACAGTTAAAGCTAGTCTTGTTATCCATTGAAATTCAGTGCAAAGTAGAGATTTCACTCAAAACTAAAATTCATTACAGAAAATGCAATAGCTTCCCTGAAAAGTATGTAAAAAGTACAAAAATAGAATTCACTTAAAAGGAAATGGTGCCTAGAGAGAAGGTGGCGACTCAAACCACATGGCTACACACACACACAAAGGAATTGGAGCAGCTTCCCCTGTAGAATGACCCACAGGTCCTCAAAATGGCCGCCGGTCATGGCCACATGGTGACTACAACAAAAGCCAGGCCACAACAAAATGGCACATTTTCCCGCCAAAACTGAAATCCAATACAAAGATGGCCATTCTTCTACTGCAAAGTTAACAAAAAGTACAAACACAGCTCACCTACAATAGCTTGCATTCACTTAAAAGAAAACGGAAATGATGCCTAGAAACAAGATGGTGGCTCATGTCACATGGTTTCACATACAAAGGAATTGAAAACGGCCGACCGTAGCCACATGGCAGACAACAACAAAAGGCAATGGCAGACAAAAACCAGGCCACGACAAAATGGCGCATTTTCCTGTCAAAACCAAAATTTCTCCCCACAAAATTACACATTTGAGATACTAAATGAACACTTACAAACATTTAAAAGTTTTAAAGTTACGAAAAAGCACAACTTAGGAACACATGCTATCCAATGAAACAACAAAGCCACATAAACCACAATCACACGGCTGAAACATACCCTCTTTTCTCAAACAAAGTTCACATCAGCTTTCACAGGAACAAGACATTGAGAAATACAAACAGCGATGCTTGCATGTTCTTTTCATCTCAAAACAAAATCTTTCTATTGTCCATAGGGAGTAGCCAACTTTCACCATTGTAAATGATAGGAGATGTCCTGGACTGGGATCTGTTCTCCCCCCTTTCTTGCGGTTTAGAGGGGGCTCTGTCTGCTCCATAAGGACCTGGCTCGCCATCTGTCATAGAAAGATGGCTGTATGCTATGTACACAGCCATATCTCCTGTGCTAATAAGCACCCATTTTCGTCTAATGATATAAATGCATCTTACCTAAAATCCCACACATCCAAGTAATCAGACATCACCACCATTCCTCATGTTACCAGCTCAGCCTCCGTCAGCATCTCTGACCTCTCCCTAGCTAGCAGGCTCTTTTATTAACACACAAGGTTTCACAAACAGTCTTATGGATGTGTCTGAGCAGAGACAGGGTGCATGCATGTTTTTAGAAGCCACATGGCTTTCAAACATTGACTCTGTATCCAACCAGAACAACCCAAAAGACTTCCGTATTTCCGTTGATAAAAATCCCTATCATACATTGTTCCAGAGAACAATATATACCTGGATTATTCTACTGTCTTTGTGGACAAGAGATTATCAGCAGGCGTACACTCATTGGGCCACAAATATGTTGATCAAGCACACAGGGGCAACATGAGTGCACACTCGTTAAACCGATAATGTCTTTGCAGAGCGAACACATCCCCACCAGACGATCGTTCTGTGCACCGCACAGGGGCCCTTAGCTGGCGAACATGTCCCCACTCCACAAACATTTCTCTACATCCCCAAAGAGCTTTTCACTACCAAACAGATGTCAACCAGTGTCAGTCTGCCCCAGTCAGCTCTTTAGAGCGGCCTGCGAGAGAACGGACACTGGGAGACTCTTATGAAAATACATTAAAATACATCTTCATAAAATTTTCCACACCACAGCCCATGCTAATGAGCAACTGAATATATGAGCAAGCCATCTATCACTGGGGATTACTCATTGAAACCTGTCTATATTCATCAATCACCAAAGACGTTATATTTCTTCACAGCGGTATGCTGTCCTATTGAGATATCTGTGCACCGTGGTTCATCACATTAATATATCTCATCTTTATTTCTTTCTTTTTTATTGTGTTCAATAATTTATTATCACATTGATATTTAGTTATAGGATTTTGTTATGGTGAAGGATGTTATGTTATTTATAATAGGTTCCATTTGATTATTTTGCACATGATTAACCATTAGGAGATTACACTGTGTTATACTGGGAGGTTAATATTAGCGCATTATACATTCCAAATATATACAACACTTTTTGTGTGATATCAGTTCACATACACAATAATTGCAGCTATATTATTTGGTCATCTTCTAGTATTTGTCACTTATTTATTTAATAGTTCATATCAGTGCTTTAGTACAATTTTTTTACTTTATTGTTTCAAATTTTCTAGAGAGATCACTCTCCCCTAGCCTTCTGCATAGAGGGTTTGTGCTTTGGAGGAGTTTCTCCTTCAGCCTTGGGAAAGCAACTGTCCCCAAATTAGGATAAGTCCTGGGGGAATGGCTTATGGAAAAAACAAAATGTAATGTCTACAAAGGGAAATGCATTAATCATTGATTGAATCGCGTTGCTTAATTATAGGGCTACAGTGGCTTTTAAACACACAGGCAATCCAATCAGATAATTGATTAACCAGTTGCCACACCATATTCATGCGTGTAAACAATTTGAAGCATTAAAAAATACAATTAGATACAGAAAACACAAAAAGCACATATAATGTTCCCTACATTATAACCACAAAAAGATATCATCAAATAGTCACCCGAATGATCTATCCTTGAATCAACAATGTAGCTAATCAGATAAATAAATGAATTTTGTCTCTTGCCTTACATCCTATTTTACAACAATTATAACACTATATACACACACACAGTATATATATATAATATGTGCTGTGTAATTTGGCCCTTTGTATCATCTAAAATACCTGACTGATCCTGCCTGGTGCTGCCCACGTTTATCATGGCTGCTGAGCCACTGATACCATGGTCAGTTTACGTGCCTCCGTCCCCCCCCCCCCCCCGCCTGTCAGCTCCTGTCCTGTGCATACCCAGTGTTTGGTAATGCTATGTGCCCAGTGTATGTGCTTTATTTAAAAAATGTTGTACTATACCTTATTTCAGAGTGCCTCTCATCGCTCATTTTTTTATAAAGAACACACACTGGGCACATAGCACTATTGAACACTGGGGATTACATGAAAATTACAAAGTAGGTTTACAACCACTTTTACTATCACCCAGGGTATTGGTAGGTAAATACACCTGAAAAATACAGCAAGGTAAATGGACTGGGCCTATTACACAATCCACAGGTCACTCACCATTAACTTAGGGTAAATAGTGTTACATTGTAATAAAATTTCATTGTGGTAAAAAAATGTACTTTTGCTTTCATTCTGCAGCTGTCTTTCACTTATCATATTAAAACTTACAAATTACTAAAATGTCATGTTTGCAATGTGGTAAGCTGGGGACATGTTTATTTACAGAATGCCCTCAGATTTTTTGTATACGAATCACAGCTTTTCCTAGAGGTCTGCACAGTTCTGGAATGGCAAAGACTATAGTAGACTCATTTTTTGGAGATTTTTCCTAAAGTTCTTCATAGCAAAAATAATGATGGTCATTTTCCTACTATAACATTGTGATTGCTTAGGTAATGACAATGAAAGCAGACTTTCCCATTTCTGTAGTTAATGTGAGAAAGAACATAGTTAGGCAAATCTATGTCTTCAGAACCAAGAAATAAATCTGGTAAAATTCTTCAGTATATATAGTTCACCTGCAGGGACTGTTCTGTGTTTAGAGTATATGTAGAAATAAATGTATAATAATATACTGTTTATTAAGATACAGTAATCAAAAATAAAAATTAGAACTGAGCACAATGATTTCAGCAAAATTGATTTTGGCAAAATATTATCGATTTCATCAAATTTTACCATGCAAATTCCTTTTGTCTAGTTTGTTACCAGGAAGGCACCTATGTTATTTTACAAAGTGTTATTTGTGCTTTTGTATTTGTGTTTTTCAAAAACGCTAATGAAAAAGGTCAAATAAAAATTTTAAAGCATCAATTCACAAATACTATTTGTGTATTTTAACTTTTTTATTTAACTCAGAATATGTCATCAAAATTCAGTGACCCATGTATAATCCTCCTAAACTCTCCCGTCACATCTAAAATATGGGCCGTTTTAACAGACAAAGTTTATAGATAGTGCTTAAACTTGCCCACTTTTTCTAATGCTTACACATACCTGTTTGTCAATCAAGCCTCCCATTGTAGTGATGAACAAATAAGAGTGGGTGGGGATGGGGCTTAGTGACAACCTCCTAAACTGCCATGAAATGTGGAAGCTTGAGAGAAAGAGAAAAAATGTTGGAACTTTATATGAGGCCATGACATGTCGTGCATTGGTCTCCATTCCATATTCGTTGAGAAAAAAATAGGAAATGGGGAATTGGGAAAATAGGACTTTATATGATACACATCACTTAAGTTGAATCAATCAATCAATTAATAGTAGAAATATTTATTGTTAGCCATAATTAGGCACTGTATACCGGTAACATTAATAATAATAGATCAATATGTACAATACAGAATAAAGAAGGACATGATAAGTACATCATATAACAATCCAGGTAATATAATAGAAGTTATTGCACACATGAAATAATGAACCGGCAACATCCCTAATGCATGAAAGGACATAATAAGGAATAAAATAGCATATAAGATTACATGATTGATTCAAACAGTAAAACCCTAGTAAACCCATGATTAATGTGGCATAGCATCAAAAATTCATGCTCGACGCGTTTCGTGGGTTGTTTCCACTCATCAGGATCTACTATTAATTGATTGATTGATTCAACTTAAGTGATGTGTATCATATAAAGTCCTATTTTCCCAATTCCCCATTTCCTATTTTTTTCTCAAATATGGAAGCTTACTCTACCAGAATAGTTCGGGGTGACCATGACAGAAAGGTTTGGGAGGCAGCTGCAGATCTTTTTAATATGCAATATAAGACATGTTAGTTTTAAAAGATAAAAATTGTGGTCACCTTTCTAAGTCGGGGGTAAGTGGCAGTCCCTCCTTTTGCAGAGATCGATATGCCAGTCCTATTACACGAAAGCCTTGCTTTGTGTAGACATCAAGTTGCTTATAAAAATTGTCTGGAACTAGTTAATAAACAAAACATCTTTGTGATCATAAATGCTCAGAGAAAAGATAATGTAAAAATATATAGCCAAAAAGCGTAACTTTCTAGTTGTAAGCAGGTTAAGCCCCAACTTTGGTCCCTCTGTATTATTTCACAAGCATTACAAATAAAATACATACTCTAAAAACATAATTTTTATGGGTCTTGAAAAGTGGTCATTTAGTGTATACTTTTACAGTCTAAATTTAGAGCAGACTCTCAAGCAATCTTTTATTATCTTTGTTAGCCACATAACTACCTTTTGTGTGCACCTCTTAAACTACTGTATTTATTTAATATTTACTATATTACTAGGGCCTGATTTCCTTGACGTGATCTTATGGCCTGACTATGGACATTAACATTTTTAAAAATTGTTCAGTAAATGTCTTTAAAGCTATCACTAATCTCAGTAGCTGTTCTCACTGGGGAACATACAGTATATTTGTAAAAGTTCACAGTAGATGCACTGAAACCTTACTTCCCCCTGCTACCCCCTCCCAAAAGTGGCTTTGCTGTCTTCCAGTCTTATCTTTTTTCCTAAATGTGTTTTGTTGAAGATGTTTGGTAGCTTCCCCAAGCCACTCCTTTAGTTCTCATGAGTGTCAGGAAGATACCCCAGAATTTTTATGCACACAGGTAGCACCGATACCTTGATACAATCTTCATGGAATGTGTAGATGTTGAATGCCTAAGAACAGAATTTACATGGCTTTGTTGTCAAATACATTATTTTAGATGAAGGCTGGGTCACCATTCATAAAGCAAACCTTGTATTTTAGGATTTAAGCTTGGCCCCACCCACTCACAAATCTTAAGCCTCTCTACTGGTCAACACGCTAATCACAATAAAGGATAAATAGGGAGACTCAGAAGGCTAGAGTGGGTAAAGCTTCTAATTAAAGTTTGCATTTTTTCATAATGTGAACATTTGTATCTATATTGACTAAAAGTTTGACACCTTAATTTTCTCTGTATTTAATTACTGCTTAACTAGTTCGACATTGGAGCAATGTTTTTCATGTTTTGCAAACATGTAAGAATCTTCATTTTTTGGCCATAAAATTACTTAAACCCTCTGAACATTATACATTTTCTTAAAGCACAGGCCCTGTAGAATAAAAGTATGACAGTTGCAATTTTTTATGTTGCATGATATTTGCAAAACTGTTTATTAAATGCAAATTTTCAGGAAAAAGTTAATAAAATAGATTTTAGTGCAAACACATATAATACAATACCCATTTTTTGGTAAAATAGATGGTAAATGTGTCAAGTCTTAAAATTGCGTGTGTCCATGATATCGCAGAAAACAATGGTACCCAAAAATCTCCATAGGTGACGCGTTAAAAGCCTTTACAGGTCATCAGTTTGAAGTTAACCAGGAGCTCTTGTGCTAGAATTACTGCTGTGATAGTGACATTCTCGGCAATATCGCACATGTGTGGTGGGATTACGGTTTACATACACGCACGCATCTTGGGTGTGCGTTTGTTTGTATTAATGACTACAGCAATAAGCTAATTTAGCCTTACAGTGAACCTGAGTCGATGCATACACTTGCACTGAGAAAAGAGGGTAGTAATGCAGAAAGGCAGTAAAAGAGAGGAGTACTAAAACAAAGGTGCAGTAAGGAGAAGCAGAAATGCAGATGTGTAGTAAGGAGGAGCAGTAATGAAGAGGTACAATAAAGATGAGCAGTATTGCGGAAGTGCAGCAAAGAGAAGCAGTAGAGCAGAAGTGCAGTAAAGACTAGCAGTAATGCAGAGGTGCAGGAAAGAGGATCAGTAAAACAAAGAAGCAGCAATACAGTAGAACAGAACAGAGGCAAAGTAAACAAAGGAGCAGCAATACAGAGTAGTAAAAGAAAGGTCCAGTAAATATAAGCAGTAAAGCAGATGTGTAATAAAGAGGAGCAGTACATTACAAGGGAGTCTCTAACAGATATAAAAAGCCAGCAAGTGACTTATACCCACCACACACCACCTATAACTGAAATACCACATAACTGGTTCTTTTTCCTTCTTATTTTTACAAAACTTTAACCCCAATATACTATTTAATAGTAACCTGTGTCTGGTTTACAGTAATGGATAACCATTTCTGGAGCTCCCTTCATAAACACTGTCAGATCACTCTCTCCAATAACTTGAGTGATCACTGACATACGCTGCACAGTGGAGGAGAATGGAAACTGATGTAGAATGATAATGCCTTCCACGGGTATCTAGATGAAAATATTTACTCTGTTACTTACTATTCTTACTATTTATTAGGAGCTTATTAAATATTTAACATATTACACAACATGATCATAGTTAAACATCAAAAATTCTAGAAAAATAAGCATTTACAGACAAAACTTAAAAACTTTTTTTTTATATACTTGGGAAGAGTAAATATAATTTTTTACCCTTTGGGGAGATTCATATAACAGGGAGAGGAAGACTCAGGCAGTAATAGTTAGTTGTAACCTAATAGAAGTTATAATATTTCCCTAATTTACTGTTTAATTAATATTTTCCATAGGCATTTTCCATAGGAAACTGTGCATCTCCATACATTTAACCACTTGCCGACCAGCCACCACAGGTTTACTGTGGCAGAATGGCACGACTGGGCAAAACGAAGTTATGTAATGTCACTTCTCCCTGTGGCCACTAGGGGCAAGCGCGCGCCACCGAAGGCGCTCGCATGCGCCCGCTGCTCACCCACGGAGCCGATGCAAGTGCTCGGCAGTCGCGATCACCGCCGGGCTCCCTCGATCGCTCGTGGCACACCGAGAACCGGGATCTGTGTGTGTAAACACACAGTTTCCGGTTCTCTGAGGGGAGAAGAGACTGATCGTCTGTTCATACAGAGTATGAACAGAGATCTATCATCTCACCTACACAGTCCCCTCCCCCCTTCAGTTAGAACACAGAGAGGGAACACAATTAACCCCTTGATCGCCCCCTAGTGGGTAACCCCTTCCCTACCAGTAACATTTTTACAGTAATCAGTGCATTCTTCTAGCACTGATCGCTGTATAAATGCCAATGGTCCCAAAAATGTGTCAAACGTGTCCGATGTGTCCGCCACAGTCCCGATAAAAATCGCAGATTGCCGCCATTACTAGTAAAAAAAAAAAATAGTAAAAATGCCATAAAACTATCCCCTATTTTGTAGAATCTATAACTTTTGCGCAAACCAATCAATATACGCTTATTGCGATTTTTTTGTACCAAAAATATGTAGAAGAATACATATCGGCCTAAACTGAGGAAACAAATTTTTTTTTATATATTTTGGGGGATATTTATTATAGCAAAAAGCAAAAAATATTGCCTTTTTTTAAAAAATGACGCTTTTTTTTGTTTATAGCGCAAAAAATAAAAACCACAGAGATGATCAAATACCACCAAAAGAAAGCTCTATTTGTGATAAAAAAGGATGTCAATTTTGTTTGGGTGCAATGTCGCATGACCGCGCAATTGTCAGTTAAAGCAACGCAGTGCCCGAATCGCAAAAAGTGCTCTGGTCAGGAAGGGGGTAAAATCTTCCGGGTCTGAAGTGGTTATAGTGCATCATAACATGTGTTTTATATACCTTACATTTCTCTCCTATTGAAGATGCAATTAAACTCTTTCGTGACCAGTGTCAAAACAAACCCTGATGACCAGTCCTATTTTGCAACTTTAACATTTGTTAACATAACTGTACATATCATCACAATTACTTTGTGTATCCAAGTTATTTGGTGGGAAATGTTAATGGATATCTCACAATTTTCTTTTTATTATCAAAACTGGTGCAAAACAGTAAAAAAAATCAGCTCACGCTGATATACGCTGGCAAAGTGGTATGGGTGCGCAAAATGACGTACCCGTACATCACTCCATCGGCGGCTAGTGGGAGCGTGTCCGCCACATGTCGCGGGAGCGTGTCCACGGGTCCCGCGTACTCGACGTCTGCTGGTGGCCCACGATCGTGGCACAGAGAGGCAGAACGTGGAGATGCCTATGTAAAAAAAGGCATTTCCTTGTTCTGCATAGCAACATGACAGGGATCTACTGCTACCAGTGACCGGGAGCAATGATCTCTGTCATGTTCTAGTGAGCCCATCCCTCCTACAGTTAGAACACACTGAGAGAACACACTTAACCCCTTGATCGCCCCCTAGTGTTTAACCCCTTCCCTGCCAGTGACATTTACACAGTAATCAGTGCATTTTTATAGCACTGATCGCTGTATAAATGCCAAAGGTCCCAAAATAGTGTCAAAAGTGTCCGATCTGTCCGCCGCAATGTTGCAGTCATGATAAAAATCGCAGATCGCCGCCATTACTAATAAAAAAACAAATAATAATAAAAATGCCATAAATCTATCCCCTATTTTGTAGACGCGATAACTTTTGCGCAAACCAATCAATATACGCCTATTGCGATTCTTTTTATCAAAAATATATAAAATAATATATATTGGCCTAAACTGAGGATTTGTTTTTTTATATATTTTTATGGGATATTTATTATAGCAAAAAGTAAAAAAAAAAAAATAATAAAATATTGCTTATTTTTCAAAATTGTCACTCTTTTTTGTTTATAGTGTAAAAAATAAAAACCACAGAGGTGATCAAATACAACCAAAAGAAAGCTCTATTTGTAGTGAAAAAAAGGAAGTCGATTTTGTTTGGGTAAAATGTTGCACGGCCATGCAATAGTCAGTTATAGTGACACAGTGCCGTATCGCAAGAAAGGTCTTGGTCAGGGAGGGGATAAATCTTTCCGGGGCTGAAGTGGTTAATGCAGTGCAGTTTTTTTCTGGAACTGGAATGCACTGGTGTGAACTATGCCATTAAAATACATATAACCTACTTTCCATGCGTTTTTGATACAGAAAAAAACTGGACTACATGTGGTGTGAACTGGCCCTTAGTGTTGATTGTAAAAAAAAAAAAATCATATAAAAACACATATAATCTAAAACAATTATTCTGCACTCTCTCCAAGAGCTTAAAGTGTAGGTTAAATGTACCTAAAGCACATAGATACAAATGGGCTTTTAGCACTTGGCACTTGTATTTTGAATGAATACAAAATATATAATACTGTGCCATTTACCACTTTACTCAGATTACAAATGGTCTTTTGTTATGCATTTAGAAGGTTTAGAATGATTAAAACAGAATTACACCCCCCCCCCCCCAAAAAAAAAAAAAAATGTAATATATTCTATCCTGTCAATCCTTAAATGTGGAGGCTGCATTATATATATTTTTTTGTCCTTTATTTTCACCTAACAGTAAGTCTGTTATTTTTCAACTCTCTTAACAGACCAAGCCATCCAGCAAAGGTGGCAGTTATGGCGTATACACACGAGCGGACTTTTCGACCAGACTGGTCCGACGGAACGAATTCGTCGGACAATCCGACTGTGTGTGGGCTTCATCGGACCTGCAGCGGACTTTTTCAGTCGAAAATCAGACGGACTTTAGATTTAAAACATGTTTCAAATAGTTGCAACGGATTTGAGTCCGGTCAAAAAATCCGTTCGTTTGTATGCTAGTCCGACGGATGAAAACCGAAGCTATGGCAGTGGCTACTGGCTATGAACTTCCTTATTTTAGTCCAGTCGTACGTCATCACGTACGAATCCGTCAGACTTTGGTGTGATCATGTGTAGCCAAGTCCGTTCGTTCGAAAGTCCGTCGGAAGTCCGTCAAAAGTCCGTCGAAAGTCCGTCGAAAGTCCGTCGAAAGTCCGTCGGAAAGACCGTCGGACCTTTAATGCCGAAAGTCCGCCCGTGTGTACACGGCATAAGAGAGTCGAGACAAACCATTTACCACTGATGCTGGGATGCTTACAATGGTCAGCTTTTATTTATTTATTGTAAAACCTTTATCCCAAAAAGTTCAGTTTTAATTTGTCAGTCATGTCCATCAAAATCTTATAGTCTATCTTACACTACCCTTTCCCCAGATTGACAATGCTGCTGTCCAAAGGTATCTCCATTACTCCTCAAATTCAGAATGGAGACACCCTAAGACAGGAAGTGTTTTATGACTCGAACTTGTGAAAAGAAAGGAAAAAACTGTTTTTCTTCATCTGTATGTTATCTCTTCCAAAAATAAACACTAGTTACAGATACCCATTAATATACAGTAAAAACTTGGATTGCGAGCATAATTCGTTCAGGAAGCATGCTTGAAATTCAAAGCACTTGTATATCAAAGCGAATTTCCCCATAACAAATAATAGAAACTGAAATGATTTGTTCCACAACCATTTATTCATAAGTCCTTCAGTTTATAGTACATATAAAAAGATTATAGTAATGTGACTAGGTTGTGTAACCATAAAATGTCCATCCACAAATGGAAGCCTCCACAAGGGGATTCAAAGCAAAATCCAACAGGAGCTACAGAGTATAAAAGAGAAGAGAGGCATCTCTAAGTGTAGCAATGCAGTTACATTTAATGAAGGTACAACATTTAACAACTCACATGGTTGATGATTAAAACAGGCACATCTAAGTATGCAGGCATCCGGGGTAAAGCTGTCCACATAGACCAGCCCTCGCACCACCGACTCTCACTGCTGTCAGTCTGCAATAGTGAACAGGAAAACTACCCTGCAGTATAGCAATCTGAAAGCGAGGCTTGAAGCGCTCGTGGAGCACAACATGGAAGGGACGACGTCAATGGTGGTGCGGAGGATGGTCTATGTGGACAGCTTTACCCAAGATGCCTGCATTCTTAAATGTGCCTATTTTAATCATCAACCATGTGAGTTTCTAAATGTTGTACCTTCATTAAATGTAAATGTATTGCTACACTTGGAGACACCTCTGTTCTCTTTTATACTCAGTTGACATGACGCTACTTGTATATCAAGACATCGCTTGTATATCAAGTCAAAATGTATTTAAAAATTATGCTTGTCTTGCAAAATGCTCTCAAACCAAGTTACTTTCAAACCAAGGTTTTACTGTACAGGTTTTCACATATCTACATTTCAAGAAATGTCTTATCAAGTAAAAAACAAATAGTAATAAGTGTTTCTATAAAAAAGCTGTGTTTTAATACAGATATGTAAAAGCCTTTATATCAATAATAAAAAGCTGAACCTTATACCTAAAGTAACATTTAATTTATACTGTATGTACATGATATTGCAGCACGTTTCTGGACACCTGACCTTCATACCTACTATATGGTTAAAAGTGTAAACCACTCCAATTTATTAAATTTGTATATTTCCATGGATTGGTCCTCATAATATTACCGCATACAAATACCTTTTGGACAATTATGTTCTTCTAACCCCGTGGCAGTAGTTTGTGGAAGGCCTTTTTCTGTTCCATCATGTGCACAAAGCCAGATCCATAAAGGCATGGTTTGAAGATTTTTGGATGGAACAACCTGAACAGAGCCCTAACTTCAACATTGGGATGGATTGAAATGCCAATTACAAGCCAGGTATTCTCTTTCAACATCAATACCTGGCCACACAGATGTTCTTTTGGCTCTATGTAGATACACATTTCTACAAACATACACTCTCCAAAATCTGTTAGAAAGGTTTACAGCCACAAACAGAGGTGGGGATGGACTCTAATAATGGCCTTTGCTTTAGAATGGGATGTCCAGCAAGCTCATATAGGTGTGATGGTCAGGTGTCCCCAAATGTTTGGCTGTGCAATGTAGCCAACATTATGTTTGTTTAGTCTTTTAAAATGTGCATTGTGTGGATCTGGTCTGGGATCATTCTTTAATTGCCCAGCAAGTATTGGGCACTACAGTCTCTTCTAACACATACAACATTACATGTGTTGCATGCACAATGAAATGCCTGTTCCTTCTTTTCTCTGGTTGCTTTATGTTGGGGAATTTGCACTGGCTAATTTAAGCTTGGTACTGAAATTGATTACAGTTCTTACAAAATATGTATGCAGCCTTTCCACGTTGCTAAATTGTAGATGTTTCTTTATCTTGCATTTTCTAGATGGAAGAGTATGAAAAAAATAACTTGCCTTTCCTGCTTTAGATCCAGGTTTTGCTATTGTGCAAGTAATCAGTGGCCCATCTTCTACAATTTTAGCTTGACATTCTTGAAGTTCCTGTTGCAAGTTTCAAACAGTGAAATATTACCAAGAATAAATTTTACCTAAATCATAACCTACATTTCTTTATCCTCATACCGTGCACTGATTTTATAACAATTTTAATGGGATTACAGATAAGAATCTAGTGTCATATAAGAGAACATTATCCTAGTAAATAGATAACATGATTTTAGTAAATGCCTTAATTGGATTACTTCTCTTAAGCCAGTATTAAAAACCAACCTAATGCAGATTAGTGTAATATAGGAAAATAATGTACCCATCCTGTCCCTTCAAACATTTTCAAGTCCAGTGGATCTCCATTTAATTTCCCATCCATCTTGATTAAGGAATGGCAGCTAGCCATAGCCTGAAGTACTAGGCCCCAGGACAAATTATTAGAGCTATTAATCAAATTCATATCCTGGAACCTGCAAAGATGTACAGAAAATTTTAGGGAACATTTCTAAAAGAGTTAAAATAAGCATATATCTAAGACATACCTAGCTGTAGAACAATTATTAATATAATAATAATTACCTTGTCCCAAATGAACACCATAAAATACGTTAAACAATAAAAATACATTAAGCCAATATTTTTTTTTTTATAAATGCCAATAAATTAAATAGGGTTCAATTCACTAAGAGTTAAATAACGGCAAATAAAATGCGGTAAAATACTGCATGCCATAAATCAGTTGTGAAAGTTCAATTCACTAAGAATTTAGTGTTAAATAAGTACAGCAGTATTCTTTCGATTGTGCAGTAACTACCGTATTTTCTCATGCAGTAATTTATTGCATGTGTCGGTGGTTAATGGTTGTTTAAGGTCATTTCCTGTGGGTAGAGCCAGGCGTTGCATAACTTCCTAAGTGAGAGACAAGAGAAGAAGCCAAACATGGTGGACTTGGTGGAGTGCATAGTAAGTTACTCCAGCGTGCTGTTTGACTGCAAACTCTGCATTGTACACCTTCATGGCTGCTCCAGCATGCTCTCTGACTGCAATCTCTGAATATATGTACACCATCGTGGTTGCTCCAGCACGCTCTGACTACAATTTCTGCATATATGTACAACATCATGGCTGCTCCAGCATGCTTTCTGAATGCAATCTCTGCATTATGTACACCCTCATGGCCATACTCCAGCATGCTGTCTGCTTGCAATATCTCTGCATATGTATACCCTCATAGGCCACCCCAGCACACTCTCAGTTTGCAAAATCTCTGCATGACACATGTATGTACATCATCATGCACTGCATACTCTTCTGTTTCCTATTTCATTTTTTTTTGTAATTCTTTCTCATTTTATATATTACAGATGCAGCATTCTGCTAATCAGGATTTGGAGGCACAATATCCTCTTTTTCCAATGATGAAGATAACATTTGCACAGTCCCCATCCCCCTCTCCCCCTTCCTCCCTCCCTCTCTCTCCCTCTCTCTCTCTCTCTCTCTCTCTCTCTCTCTCTCCCTCTCCCCCTCTCCCTCTCTCTCCCTCTGTCCCTCCCCTTTCCCTCTCCCTCCCCTTTCCCTCTCTCTCCCCTTTCCCTCTCTCTCCCTCTCCCTCCTCATCTTTTTTTTTTCCCTGCAGACCAGCACACTGTTTAGAAAAGGCACAGAGAAAACTTCATTGAAGGTAATTGAATATATTTTAATGTAATGGAAAAGTAAAATGTATACTTAACATTAATCTTTTAACACAAGTACCAAGGAAGACTGAGAAACCAAGACACTTGGCCAAACAGAAAACGTCAAATGTAAGTATTACAACAATTATACAATCAAAATTTAAATTTGAATATTAAAATGTATTCTTTTTTTTTGCAGTGAACATATCAGAAGCCAGCTTCAAACTCCAGGACAGACAAGGGGTGTGCAGTCCCATCTGGTTAATCTGGCAGAAAGAATAGATTGGTGAACATCACTGTATTTTCAACAACCAAAAGTATTGTAATGTAAAACTTTAACCATTTATTTATTTTTAGGGTTATGGTCCGATAACGATAAACAGTAGTGAAGGCAGCAGCACAGAAATTAATGACGATGTAGAAGATAAAACACAGTGGAAGAAGAGGCCAGTGACAGCAGTCAAGAAAAGGGCGCAGGGAGGTACATGAAGAAATTGATGAAAAGGAGACGGCACTGCAATAGCAGCAAAAGTGGAGAGGGGAGGAGACTTTTGTCATAGAAAATGACACAGAAGGATAAACGTGTTCAAAATTTAAGTTTACACTTTCAGAAAACATGGCAATTATCGAGCATCTGCTACCTGTGTTTGACAAATGAATCGGTCCAAAAAATGTCGAGGACAGAGTCATCGTGGAAGAGACAGCAGTGACAAAAGATTAACAAGGCAGTGAATGCAGTAGGGATTGCCCCAAGGTCTGAGGAACACGCTGGAAAATGTTATCAAGACATCAAGGGGACAATCAAGAAGAAACTTAGCACTAGTAATAAGGAAAGGTATGTATTTTAACTTTGTTTATAAGTCCGCTACAATTTTTTTTTTTTTCTTGTTTTTCCTATTTTTATTTTTATTTTTTTAGGTGTTGTGATTTTTAATGTCAGTTATCTTACTTTTTTAGCAGAAAGAAAACTGATTCTGGATTAGCCAAAACAATAGAATTCACAGATTATGAGGAGCTTCTGTTACCATACATTGATCTAGACACAGTTTCAGGAATTGGTAAGGGTTTTGACACCCCCAGTCAAAATAAAGGGGAGTAATGCAGTTTATTTGAAAAAAATGGTGCTTTTTATTGCTTGTATTGTTATTGCAGCAGTAGCATCCAAATGTTGTTTAGGTAGGTATACTGTTAAATAGATACAGTGAGACAGCTAGGTAAGTATGCTATTGATTACACACCTTGGGACAGCTAGGTAAGTATACTATTGATTAGACAACGTGGGACAGCTAGGTAATTATACGGTTGATTACACACTGTGGGACAGCTAGGTAAGAATACATAACTGGACAACGTGGGACAGCTCGGTAAGTATACTATTTAGAAGACAACTTCGGAGAATGTTTGGAAATGCCATACAAGTGGTGTTAGCCAAACTAATGAGTACAATTTTTACATGACTAACATGCCATTTTCTTGGCACATTGATGCTTTTTTTCTGATTTTCTGCAGAACTAGGAATTTAGACAGGGAACAGTTAGTATTTGATTAGGAACAAAGCGTACGTTTTCACCTAGCTCAGGAGAAACTTAGGGAAATGCAGGATAATCATTTGTACTGTATAACAGATCAGCTCAAGGACATAAATGTTTTGTTTAAAAGATTTCCTCAACCAAACTTCAGAGTTTTGTAGTTCCAAAATGGTGTTATTAAGATAGTCTAGAATGTTATGTGTCTCCTGTCAAAAGTATTATTCCAGTGACAGCAGTCAAAAGAATGATTCAGGTTTTGATCTCTCCTTGCGGTAGAGCCTAGATTTTCAGCCTTTTTTTTTTTATTTCTTTTTGTTTCATGTAAGTTTTTTATTATAACATTTGACGTTATACCACTGTTTTATTTTTCCATTGCTCAAAATATATTTTTTAATATAACTTTTTGTACAGGTTTTTGTACTAGGAGCCATTCAAATTTGAACACCCTTTTCAGATTTATGTCTCCTGATGCTTGGTACTCCAAGCTGTGTCATTACTATGTTGAACGATTTTAACTGACGCTGTCTGGCACTATTTTCTCTATACATTTCAAAAAAAATTTGTTTTTTTCTAAATGTATGGCTTACTCGAGCATCTCTAAGTGCTGATCACTGGTCTCTTCTGTGCTGTCCATAAAATAAAAATAAAAACATTTTCAGGGGGGCAGGAGGCGGAGCCTAGCGGAGCAGACATGCATTGTTAGAGCTCCACACCGCTGAGGAGAGAAGAGAAGGACAAAGCGGAGCCTGCAGGCTCAAAAGGTACCCATTTGAACCTTTTTGCCCCAGGGAACAAACTGTGAAAGTTTGGGCAGGAAATATGGTACTGGGAGGAAACCGTGGCAGAAATAAAAATCATCTCACAAAAAGCTCACAGGCACTCACTGCAACTAAAGCAGCTCCAGTCACCTCACAAGATACAGCATCAGGGCGCTCTCACAGACAGAAAATGTCACAGCAAGACTCTCCATTTGAGTCAGATACAGAACAAATCCTCTCACAAACTTCTCCACAAGCCTCCTCAGTATCCCCAGTAATATTATTACAATTTGAAAAGATGCTTCATAAGGCTTTAAAACAAACCTCAGACCAAATAACAAAAAGCCTAACCAAAGAAATAAGAGAGCTGGGAAACCGCACCGCAGCCTTAGAAATAAAAATGGATGAAATTGGAATTACAACCCAAGAAAATATAACAGAATTGGAACAATTAAAAAAAGAGAATTTAATACTTCAAACTAAGCTCGAAGATTACGAAAATAGAGCCAGACGTTCAAACTTGCACATAAGGGGAATACCTGAAACTGTGACAGACCTGCAATCTACTATTACTGCTCTATTACAAGAACTAAAGCCAGATATCCCTATTGAACGTTTAGAACTGGACAGAGTACACAGAGCCCTCACAGCCAAAAAGAAAGATGGACCCCCACGTGATATAATCACAAAATTTCATTATTACAGAACGAAAGAACAAATACTAATTGCTGCAAGAGAAAAAAAGGAACTTAATTTTCAAGGACACAATTATCAAATTTTTGCTGACCTATCCCAACTTACTATTACTAAAAGACGATCCATGAAACCCCAACTAATGGAACTGCAACGCCACAACATTATGTATCAATGGGGCTTCCCCTTTTCAGTCAGATTTAACTACCAAGGTACAATTTACAGAAGCAGATCAGCAGATGAACTACAACAAACCCTTTTAAAATTAAATCTGACAGAACCCACAAGCAGCAACACTCCCACACGCAGAAGAATGGCGTCATCTTCACCTTCAGGCAGCACTCAGAAAATTTCAGAACAAAATGGGAATCATCATTCTCACAAAAGAGGCCGTTATGCCACATCATCCATGGACCAAGAAGATTCAATGGACTGACATCCTAATTCCTGATATCTCTTCATTTATTATACTAAGAGATGGTTCTCTATAAAAAACCTATATTTATAACTGAATGTAACTGCATTCTGATAGTCAGACACTGTGTGGGATCATGTTACATTCTAGTTATATTTCTTATTACTTCTGATTCATATAGCCTTAGAATATATAAGTGAAATAAGGAAATTCTTGTTCAGTTATATATTATCAGGTAATAACAATAGATTTATTACTTTTTAGGACAAATATGTTCAATAATCCAGAAGTAATGGAAGCTTTTTCTTTCTTTTCTTAAAACAAATATATTATTACCTAACTAGTTCCTAGAATTATGTTTTTGTTTATTCTAATCTGAAGCAATACAACCTCAATTTTAAGAGTTAACATATCTAAACAGTTACATATGAATAAAATATGTAATTGTTTACTCTAAAAGGGTTAAAATCCCAAAATAATTCAAACTATCTTCATCAATACCAAAGTTATTAACAGTACCTTTCTAACTGAATTATTTAGCCTAGGGCAAGACTAACCATATACAACCACCCTGGAATAAATAATTTCAACAAAAACTATATTCTGCACTCCAATTAATGAAACATCATTTTGATGTCTTTTGACATAGCACTTCTCTCCTGTAAGCGGAAGATCCGTGTACCCCCATTAGCCCTCCTCATTCTCCCAACCATATTATGTGGGAGTGTGACGAAGGCACTTATTCCCCTGAGAGAGATATTTATTCTCTTTCACGGGTAAATTGTGATTACTTGCAAAAAATAATTAATACAATGTATCATCTAATCTCATATGTTTTTTGTTTACTCTTTACTCCAGAATTCACTGGTTTCTTTTCTATCTATTCATCTCTTCAGTCCACACAGGTTGATCTGCGCAGTCAGCTCTGCATAACAAAAAGTAAGTCAAAACTATTTGATCTATTGCCATGGCACCACTGAATATACTTTCCCTGAATGTTCAGGGAATAAATGTCCCTCAAAAAAGGACCAAAGCCTTCCGTACTTTCCATAACAAGAAGGCTCACATAGTATGCCTCCAAGAAACACACTTCACCAAAGATTCTACTCCAAAATATATTTCTCCTTTTTATCAACAAATTTACACGGCTTCTGCCTGTACCAAGCAAAGGGGAACTCTAATTGCATTTCACCGATCCACACCATTCACCTTATCATCAGAAATTAAAGACCCAGAAGGTAGATACCTGATACTCATGGGTTATATAATGGATACAGCAATCACGGTGATTTCCTACTATGCTCCTAACAAACAACCTACACCATTCCTCTCACATATATTACAAGTGATTAATACACACAAAATAGGAACAGTGATAATGTGTGGGGATTCGAACCAGGTCCTCCACCCATTTCTAGATAAATCACCTTTTACACCATCCAAAATAACCTCTAGATTACCTTTTTCTCAACTTCTTTCCAAATACAATCTGGTAGATTCATGGAGAGAAAGTAACCCAATGAAAAAGAAATTCACTTATTTCTCGCACCCTCATCAAACCTTCACCAGAATAGATCATATTTTTCTAACAATAGGAATGATACCAGAAATTATTGCATCAGATATAATTCCGATTCCGTGGTCTGACCATAATGCAGTATACACTACTATAGCCTCAGCCATACCAAAAGCGCATGACCCAACGTGGTACTTACCGGACATAATGCTCAAACACCCACTACATCAGATGGCCATTGAACAAGCTTTAAAGGAATACATATCAATTAATAATACAACAGACATCTCCCCAATAACACTGTGGGAAGCTCATAAGCCTGTCTTGCGTGGTACAATACAAAGACAAATGGCACTATTTAAACAGGAACGCAAAAATCTAGCAAAAAAACTAGAACTCAATTTTAATGCAGCCTACATATCATTTCAAGATAATCCATATCAGAGTACAAAATCTCATCTGGAAAAATCTAGATTGGAATACGATCTATTTCTCACTGAGTCAGTTGATAAATCCCTCAAACGTTCCAAACACAATTTCTACATGAATACAAACAAACCAGGTACATATTTGGCTCGGGCATTAAATTCAACTAACAAATCTTTCAAACCAATACGTTTGAAATTATCAAAAAATGTTTACACTTGTAATCCAGTTAAAATAGTCCATACATTTCACTCACATCTCGCAACTTTATACAAGACAAACAATGAATTTAATCCTACAGAAGCTGAATCCTTCTTCTCAAAAATAACCTTACCTGAGTTATCTCAGAATCAAAAAAGCAGTTTGGATGAGCCTATAACTATAGATGAAGTTGCTAACGTCATAAAAGACCTAAAACTTAACAAAAGACCAGGCCCAGACGGCTACTCGGCTTTATACTATAAAACATTCTCAGAAATACTCTCTCCCATTCTCACTGAAACTTTTAACAAACTTCTAGATGGACATTCTTTTCGGCAAGAAACACTAATGGCAATTGTTTGTATGATCCCAAAACCCCTTTCTGATGATACTTCCTGTGTGAATTATCGGCCTATCTCTCTGTTAAACCTCGATATTAAATTATTAGCAAAAATAATAGCAAAACGCCTCAATAGCATTATAGGAAAATTAATACATAGAGATCAAGTAGGCTTCATGCCAAATAGACAGGCAGGCGATAATATACGCAGGGCAGTGTTATTGGCACATATTGCTAAAAAACGGAAAATCCCTTTATGTTTTCTATCTCTCGATATTAAGAGGGCATTTGACACAGTATCCTGGCAATATATGCAATATTCATTACAAAAATGGGGTTTTGGACCCCACTTTTTAACATGGATCAAAGCATTATATAATAAACCCAAAGCCTATATAAAATATGCTGGATACAAATCTGAAGCCTTTAATATCGAAAGAGGTACCCGACAGGGTTGCCCATTATCTCCCTTATTATTTGCCCTTATACTCGAACCCATGGCCCAATACATCAGAACAAACCAAACTATAACTGGCATTGAAGTAGGAGGTATTACACACAAATGATGTATATTTGCAGACGATATATTACTTTTTCTATCATCACCACAGGTCTCTGGTCCTAACTTAAGACCAGCTCTTGATGGATTTGCAGCCCTATCCGGCCTTATGATTAATCCTAAGAAATGCCTAGTGCTTAATATTTCACTCACAAACATGGAATTGATCCCGGCTAGGGCTGCACTCCCATTCACATGGGCAGAAAAATCAATCCCATATCTTGGAATTCATTTAACAGCATCTCATTCTGACTTATTCTCAACCAATTATCCTCCTGTATTAAGACAGATCACAAATCTAATAAATAAATGGTCGCAACTTCCTTTATCCTGGATAGGGAAGATTAATGCAATCAAAATGACTATTCTACCCAAATTGCTTTATCTATTCAGAGTCCTCCCTATTCCAATTCCTTCCTATTTTTTGAGAATAGTACAAAAAAGAGCAACTTCGTTTATATGGGGCTCTTCTAAACCACGTATACCTATACACACACTACATCTTCCCAAAAATAAAGGAGGTCTGGGATACCCTAATTTTACTAACTACTACAGAGCAGCACATTTGGCCAGTCTGTCCAAATACCATGCAAAACAGGAAATCCCATTATGGGTATTTATAGAGGCTTCAGAAAATGACCCTCTATTAATATCAAATTTATTATGGCTTGATCCTAAAGACCGCTTTAAAATTCATAATCCCATAACTAAACACTTCTTATCTCTCTGGGATAAACTAAAAACCAAATATCAGTTACAATCTCCACACAATCCTCTCCTTTCTTTTATCAGAAATACGGCCTTTTATCCGGCATGGATCTACCCAAATTCTTTTAAAGCTTGGACAACATCAGGCATTCAGACACTAAATGACTTCATAGCATCTAAATCATTCCTTTCATTCCCATCGCTTAGAGAAAAATATGATCTACCAAACTCTGAGATATTTAGATATCTCCAAATCAAAAATTTCTATACACCATTCCTAAAGGGGGATACACCATTATCCCAATTATCCATTTTTGAATCAATCTGTACAAAAGATCCATTTGCTAAAGGTACAATTTCATCACTTTATAATCAATTATATGGAGTAGCAAATCTTAATAAACCCTCTTACGTTCAGAGGTGGGAGGAGGACCTGGGACGAACTTTAGAAGACACGGACTGGTCTAACATATGGCTCACATCTAAGTCATCTTCACCCAACATCTTAGCACTGGAGACAAATTATAAAGTCCTAACTCGCTGGTACCTTGTACCCGCTAGAGTGGCAAAATATTCACCTAATACCTCAACTCTTTGTTTTCGAGGATGCCCAGAAATAGGCACATATTTACACATATGGTGGACGTGCCCAGTAATCCAAACCTTCTGGAAGGAAGTCTTCGTGATTGCATCTAAAATATTTAAAAAAATAATACAACCAGATCCATATTTAACTTTACTTAATCTAAAACCGGAATGGTTAACACTCTCTCAATTCAAACTTATGATCCAACTAATAACGGCTGCAAAACAAACAGTGGCCAAGGCATGGAAATCTCCTACATTGGTACTAGCAGAAACAATTCACAGAATGAATAATACAATGTCCCATGCTAAGATGGTAGCCATCGATCAAAATCAAATTCCAAAATTTGAAAAACTTTGGCATCCTTGGATAAAACAACAGTTCCTGTCAAACTTCAATGACTCTGTCCTGTTGCCATGGTAACAGATTAAATGACTTACAGAGACACTCATTCTAAGGCTTCAAAGAGAACTAAAAAGAATAATAAACTGACGAGCGGGACAACCTTGTGGACCATACCTCTACCTTTCAACCCTTTTTCTTCTTTCTCTTTCCTTTTCTCCACCTTACGATTAAAGCTCATTATCAGAATTTATTTGACCTATATACACTCTACTTGTAAACAATATGTATAGTAGGTATAAATCATTTAAATACCTACAAAAGTAACTAAGGAAATGATATATATCTTTAATTTAGGTTTACGTGAGCCCAATGTTTAATATTTGAAATTTCATGATATTTACCTATATAAACCCTACTGTAAAACAATGAGCTTACTTTATAGATCCTTGTAAACTTACTTTATGTATCTTTATAACATTGTATACTCAATAAACTTCTTTTGACAAGGAAAAATAAAAACATTTTGTGAACTGTTTTACAGTTTTTTGTACTAGGAGGCATTGAAATTTGAACATCCTTTTAAATGTATGCCTGATGCTTGGTACCCCAAGCTGTGTCATTACCATGTGGAACACATTTGACTGAAGCTGCCCTGCACTCCTTTCAAGTACCATACATTCATAAAAATGTTGGTTTTTCTAAATGTATGTCTTACTCGAGCATTTCTAAGTGCTCATCACTGGTCTCTTCTATGCTAAAAATGTGAACTGTGAATTGTGAACTGTTTTACAGTTTTTTGTACTCAGAGACATTGAAATTTGAACATCAATTTATGTCCCCTGATGCAGTGATGCTTGGTACCCCAAGCTGTGTCATTACCTGCTGCATATGTTTATATTGTGTAAACTAAAGAAAACTTGAATATTTTTTTTTAAATTCCTATCCAAGTTTACCTTGTTGTAATGCAGTATATAACCGAAAGTATTACAATGGCCGCTTCAAGAGGTCACTTCTAGCTGGAGTAATTGTTAAGGTCCATTGTTGCACTTTTGTTAGGAATATTTACATTCACAATCATTTTTATATATTTTTTTAAAAAAGCTTGATGTTCAACCAAAGTTTGAATTTATGCAGCAGTACTGTTATGCCTTTTTGATGTAATGAAAAAAAAATACTTGTGTACTTGGGGTGTATAATGCCACATTTTACTGTGTCCACTGTTGGTGAAATAGTGATCACTGTCTGTGGGTCCTTTGTGGGTTGAATTTGGCCCCTCTCAGAGGGTAGTATTGCACGATTTTCCCCTCACTGTGGGTGCAATTAGGCCCCTCTCTGTGGGTCTACTGTGGGTTTAATTAGGCCCCTTTTGTGTGAATCCTCTGTGGGTGAAAATAGGCCCTCTGTGGATTGAATTAGGCTCTCTGTGGGTGGAATTGATCCCCCTTCCTGTGGATCCTCTGTGGATTGATTTGGGCTCTCTGTTCCTGGAATTAGCCCCCTCAGTGAGGGTAGTATTGCACAACTGTCTATTAGTGGAATAATACCCCTTTCTGTGCGTGGAATAGTACCCCTTTCTGTGTGTTGAATAAGGCTCCTTTCTGTGGGTGGAATTCGTACCCTTTCTGTGGGTGGAATTCGGCTCCTTTCTGAGGGTATTATTGCACCCCTTTATGTGGGTCAAATGGTATTTCTTCCTGTGGGTGCAATTAGGCCTCCTTTATGTGGGTGGAATCTGTGGGTAAGTACTGTGCCCTTTCTGCAGGTAGATTACTGTCCCATTTTTGTTCTATTTGTGAGGAACATGTATTAAACTGACTAATACCCATTTGTGTGGGTGTATGTTATAATGCCCATTTGTGTAGGTTTACTGGTGAAGAATATTGCTTATTTGAGTGTGTGTCCAGGGGTAACAGAGTCCCCCTTTTTGAATGTTACATGTAAATCGTTCTTTATTTATGCATGTCATGGTGCTACTGCTATGTAAAGACCACATGTGTCCATATTTGTTTTGGTTGTATTTTTCTTACATGTTGTGCTGGTTCAATTTGGCTGAAAACTAATAAAAAAAATAATTTGACCTTTTTATTGTCTTCAATTTATTAAGTCTACTTTACTATTAAATTGTGTTGTATATATCTATTGGTATTGGCAGCACATAAGTAGAGCTAGTGTTCTACTAATCAGCTAGCACCACTCTACCCCAGCAAACCCTGAAAAATACAAAACAGCATGTGCCCATGTGCATTCTATGCACAGGACACATTTTTACATTGGAAAAATTACACTTTTGTCATATTTAAATTGTAACTCACCAAGTAAAATACTGGTTGATCAGCTGCTGACAACAGGCATTCCCGAAAGGTTTGGGTGATATTTCTGCCACAGAAATGTCCTTTTCATCCTCCATCATCTCCACATCTATACCCTCCAGCAGTCCTGCATGCCGGACGATGTTATGGAGGATGCAGCAGGCAAGGAACATGTCCCCCACTTTCCCCTGAGCATACTTCAGGAACCCACCCGATAACAAGTACAGATACAGTGGAACTGACTCTTCAGGACAACAAAGGTCTGCTCTATCACAATCTGGATCCTGGAGTGGGCTTGGTTGTACCATGCCTGGGCTCAAGACGTACAGTAGGTGACAGGTGTGAAAAGCCAAGGGAGGCATGGATACCCAGAATCACCTACTGTAAGGAATAAACAAAAAATGTAAGTTGCAATTAGGTTTTCCAAAACAATAGCATTGTAGGGAATAAATTGGAAAGAGGGGCACATTACTGAGAGCTTGTAGAGGTGAGGCGTGAATTGGAAAGAGTGAGCACATTACTGAGCAGTCACCGATATGAGCTTTCAGAGGTGAGACATGCATCTGAAAGAGGGGACACATCACTGAGCAGTCACAGGTAAGAGCCATGAAATGATCCTACAGGTATGTAAACAAACTTGAATGCAAGAAAACATTTATGAGGATATTCCACTACTTACCGAGTAGCCAGCCATGAGGGAATGAGTCCTTTTTAAAATTCTCAAACAGCTGTGACCGTCAGAGAATATGTGTATCGTGGACTAACTCCAGGAATCCGGTCACCACATCCCTGATGAGGATCTGGGTGTCGCACACCACCTGTATGTTCATGGAGTGGTAGCCCCTGGTAAATGTGCTCCTTCTTGCTCGGGGGAAAGAGGGGGAAATGGGTGCAATCTATAGCGTCCATTACATTGAGGATCAAAGGCATGCCATAAAAGCCCCCTTTAATACGATCCCATTCCTGGTGAAATGCAGGCATATAGATGAAGGTGGGCCTGATCTCACAAAATCCTTCCAACAGTCTTCCAAGGACCCGTAAAAAAGATGTCCGTGAAACACCAACTGCATCGCCAGCCACTATCTGGTATGATACCATGGGCCTCTGGCAATTTGGCGTTCTGGGTAAGATGAGTGTTTTGGGGGGTACCCACAGCCGATGCTCATTTTACATTATATTATGCTATTTTAAATACTGTTATATGTTCTGTTTGACTAATGTATGTTCTCTTTATCTCATAGCAGTATGATAATCGCCTTATAATCCTTGTGTATATGTACAATATAGCTCCTGAAGAAGCGGTAAATGTGATCCGCGATATATGTAGAGCAACCAATTCACAGATGGTGTCAATGTTTTAGTCGCCACAGTTTGGTGTGTCCACAAACTAAAGCTTCTTTGATTATCATTGTCGGTTTTAATACTCTATTGTTAAATTTTAATAAAATGTATCAAATATATTATTTATGACTGTCTATTTCAGTCGTTGTACAGTACCACTAAAGTCCACTATAGCCTCTCTTTCTCAATTTCTTCTTGGTATGATGCCTTGCCCAGGAAGTGCAGCATGGCCAGCAATTTGGTCATGCCTGGGATTGCATGACTCCTCTGGGTGATGGTTTCCAGGTACATCCGCAGCCTCACATTGGACATGAGGATCAGCTCCTTTGTTAGCTAGAACTTCCTCAGCACCTAATGTTCACTGAAGTCATCCAGTAAGGTCCTCTCAGGGAGTCATCAGTACAACCCTCCTCCTCTGACGCCTCCTCTGCAGGTTGAACTGGAAAAGGTTGCTCTCAAATAGCTCCATTGGGGACAAAATACCAGCAACTCGCTCTCTAGTCTCCAGTACCACCTACTCCAACAGGAAATACCCCACTGGTTACCACCAGCAAATGGGAGATGTTAAGTACTGCTCCTTTTTTTAGATTCTTTTTTTTTTGGCGAATTTGACTTAACCGAGTACCACACAATTTTTTGTGACATTTACAGACACATTTTTTTTTATTTCGTTATTTACTGCAAAATTGTTATTTTTTTCTTTAGTGAATTGTACTTAAATTGCAATAATTTATGCAAATGAGTAACATGATATCCTTATTGCATGCCGTAAACATTGGTGAATTGACCACATAGGGGTTGTTTTACTAAAGGCAAATCCACTCTGCACTACAAGTGCACTTGAAAGTACACTTGGAAGTGCAGTTGCTGTAAATCTGAGGGGAAGATCTGAAATGAGGGGAAGCTCTGCTGATTTTATCATCCAATCATGTACAAGCAAAAATGCTGTTTTTTAAATTTTCCTTGCATGTCCCCCTCAGATCTACAGCGACTGCACTTCCAAGTGCACTTGCGGTGCACTTGGGGTGCAAAGTGGGTTTGCCTTTAGTAAATAAACCCCATAGTTTCTTAAGCCTCCCAGGAGATGCTATGTTGATAACTCTGTGCTTAAATTTCCGCTCATCTGATGTAACAAGGAAACCCTATTCTCCCTGTTATTTATTTAATCAAAATCAGGAGATCATATAGCTTGTAATGGAAATACCCCTCTTAGCCAGAAAAGTAGGAATAGAGTGAGCAGGAACATAGCCAGGATCTATTGCAGGATGATGTCACACGTTTCCAAAAAAATATACAAGACCAAAAAGGTGACATAGCCCAGCTACCTTTACGTATAAACAAAATATTACTTTTTTTAAGGCTACTCTTTATTATTGAGGAAGATATGTGGAGTGCAGCATTGATAGATGGAAGACGGATCACAGAGAATCTGAGCTATGAATGCCATGTGTGAGCCAGTAACACATATATAGACGTATAGACATTGATGCAAATCAGATCGGATAGGTGAGTGTGTAATCAAATGGTGAAGGTGGTGGTTTTAAGAAATTAAATGATATAGAAAGTTACCAACTTCTCATGGTTAACGAAAAGTTCTCTGGATTTTGATAGATCTGCTATCGGAAGCCATCAAGAGACTGATAATTTTAATATGCTTGAACATTTAAACTGTATGATTACATGTTTGCTGTTAGCAGTACTTAGAGAGTACCAACTTTGTGTTTTTTCCCCTTTCTGGAAAACACTGTAATATACAGTGCCTTGAAAAAGTATTCCTACCCCTTGACATTTTCTACATTTTGTCATGTTACAACCAAAAATGTAAATGTGGCACATAATTGTGAAGTGGTAGGAAAATGATAAATGGGTTTAATTTTTTTTAAAAATAAATATTTAAAAAGTGTGGCGTGCATTTGTATTCAGCCCCCTTTACTCTGATACCCCTAACTAAAATCTAGTGGAACCAATTTCCTTCAGAAGTCACTAAGTCACCTAATTAGTAAATAAGAGTCCACCTCTGTGTAATTTAATCTCAGTATAAATACAGCTGTTCTGTGAAGCCCCCAGAGGTTTGTTAGAGAACCTTAGTGAACAAACAGCATCATGAAGGCCAAGGAACACACCAGACAGGTCGGGGATGAAATTGTGGAGATGTTTAACGCAGGGTTAGGTTATAAAAAATATCCCAAGTTTTGAACACCTTACGGAGCACTGTTCAATCCATCATCCGAAAATGGAAAGCGTATGGCACAAACCTACCAAGACATGGTAGTCCATCTAAACTGACAGGCTGGGCAAGGCGAGCATTAATCAGAGAAGCAGCCAAGAGGCCCATAGTAACTCTGGAGGAGCTGCAGAGATCCACTACTCAGGTGGGAGAATCTGTCAACAGGAAAACTAATAGTCATGCACTCTGGCCTTTATGGAAGCGTGGCAAGAAGAAAGCCATTGTTGAAAGAAAGCCATAAGAAGTCCTGTTTGCAGTTTGCGAGAAGCCATGTGGGGGACACAGCAAACATGTGGAAGAAGGTTCTCTAGTCAGATGAGACCTAAATTGAACTTTTTGGTCTAAAAGCAAAATGCTATGTGTGAAGCAGAAAAACGAACACTGCACATCACCCCGATCTCCACCGTGAAACATGGTAGTGGCAGCATCATTTTGTGGGGATGCCTTTATTCAGCAGGGTCAGGGAAGCTGGTCAGAGTTGATGAGAAGATGGATGGAGCCAAATACAGGGCAATCTTAAAAGAAAACCTGTTATAGTCTGCAAAAGACTTAAGACTGGGGTGGAGGTTCACCTTCCAGCAGGACAACATCCCTAAACATACAGCCAGATCTACCATAAAATGGTTTAGATAAAAGCATATTCATGTGTTTGAATGGCCCAGTCAAAGTCCAGACCTAAATTCAATTGAGATTCTGTGGCAAGATACAAATAGGATCAGTAGTTAGCGGATCCCACCATCTCCTCCGCCTGCTACACAGACTCATCCCCTTCATCCCAGAAGAGGACAAAGCGGCAGTTGTGGGAACAATCATCAATTCCCGACTCGACTATGCAAATTCGCTCTACGTAGGACTACCCCAATATCAGCTTGCGCGCTTGCAACTCATCCAAAACACGGCGGCAAGACTGTTAACAGGAAAAAAACCCTGGGAATCCATTTCCCCATCCCTAAAGAGCCTACACTGGCTAACCGTGAAGAATCGGATCACATTCAAGACCCTCTGCCTCAACCACAAATGCATACAAGGAAACGCTCCGCTATATCTCCGGGAGAAAATAAAACACTACACGCCGAAGCGCAGTCTTCGATCAGCTAACCAAAACCTCCTCATCATTCCCAAATACCGCTACAAAGCAAAGGGAGAACGAAGATTTGCAGTCCAAGGACCTCGACTATGGAATACTCTTCCAACCAACATCCGCATGGAAGAAAACCATCAGGCCTTCAGGAAAAAACTAAAGACCTTTCTTTTCTAAGAAGCTGACAACAGAGAATGCATCTAGCGCCTTGAGGCGATTTAGTTCGCATTTGCAGCGCTTTACAAATCATTCATTCATTCAAGACTTGAAAGTTGCTGTTCAGAGAGGCTCTCCATCCAATGTGACAGAGCTTGAGCTATTTTGCAAAGAATAATGTGCAAAATTGTCACTCTCTAGATTTGCAAAGCTGGTAGAGATATACCCAAAAAGACTTGCAGCTGCAATTTTTTTTTTTTTTTAAAGTTCCCCTCCTGCACCCCTAATGCATTTATTTTTTTAAAGTTTAAATTGGTATAAGCGTTGTAATACTGAAGAAATTAGTGCCACATTATGATGGCAGTGCACTTTGCGCAACTGCATTTGAGCCCAGGCTGATATTGTGAATGATGAACTCCCAGAGGGTTTGTTTATGGCAATGCTGAACATAGGATGAGTGTTAGACTGAGAGCTGCCATTTTAATTTTAAAAGGCAAAGGCAAGTTATTTAAAAAAAACAAACAAAAAATAGAGAGTTCTACTTTAGGCTGCGTTCACACTATTGTGAATTGGATGTGGATTTCCCCGCATCCAATTTACATGTTAGGAGACTGTGACCAGCTCTTAATGGATCCGGTTCACACAGCTTTGGGACAGCTGTGGAGCGAATTGCACAGGAGTCCTGTGTGTCTTCTGGTCCATTTCAGGTCCGAATTCAGCCAACAATTTGGACCGAAATGAAGTGGTGAAGGGATGCACTGGACCCCTACTGTGAGCCGCTCCGTGCGGCAGTGTGAACCTAGCCTAAATGTTTTACCTTCCTAGTGCAATAATCAAAGTATTTTGAATATAAGGATTGTGATGTCTATGTACTGTATGTTCAATTTAGTAGAAATTTTCTGATTTGTAATAATTAGTATCAAAACTAAGTCAGGTGTGAGCAATCATGGCACTGTTTTTCACGTCTGAGATCACAGAATAGTTGATTGGCAATGCATATGTTTAGATAGCATTTGACAAAGCTCACATCCAGGATCAAGAAAGTTTTTGTTTATATGCTGTCAATTTTTTTTTTACCCTTTTTCATATGGGATTGGATATGATCAGGGGGAACATAATACAGCCTTCACACACTTATGTAGCAATCGATCAATTTTAAAAGTAATTTAATGGCTATTATAAGCAAGGAATAGATCCCTCTGTTGCTGCAGGAGGAGAAAGGGCTATTCCTGTTAGTAGATTAAAATGGGATCTCAGAGTAAATTCCAAGGACATCTGAGATCACTTTACAATGAACTGCATGTAACCAAGTAATGGAAGCAGTGCTATCACGACTCATAGATGCTGCATACTCTGGATATCATAAATTAGCATTATAAAAATAGAATTGTGTTAATAAATATATTTAGTATGGTGAATTAGTTCATATAACTTCACTGACTAATCCATACTTACCTGCTGTTATCACAAGGAAGTATGCCGTATAAATCTAAGACATCTTCTGTTAAAGTGCCTGTCTAGGATAAAAAATAATAAACAGATTATTTTTATTATTATTACAATGTGAGGAGTATGTAAAATCTACAATGGCAGATGTAATTAGTTATGTATATAAATAAATAAACGGTATGATTGATAGGTGTGTGTGTGCGATCTACCTGGTTAGATATCAGTCACTGTGAATGCTTCTGGGAATATGGAAATGTAATTGATTGAATGTGTAAATGCCAGGGTATATTCTGTTTGTTCCAGATGATATGCTAACTAAAAGGCAATAGGCTGGGGGAATCCACACTGCCAGGTTGGTGCCTAATTTTTTTTTTTTATCTAAACAATGAGAGAAAACTGTCCTTTGTCTCCAAAAGAACAGTTTAAAGACCTTTTCTTGTTTAAAAGATCTTTGTGTTATAAGTGCGCATTATGGAGATACGTTATAACATGATGGGTGGTTTTCATCCTAGACACTGCTGACCAGCAACTGTGGGGTCCTTCTGGATCTTGGAGAAGTTGACTAAAGTTTTGAAAGGATAGGAGAGCCACATCAGCTTGTATAACCCTTTGAATGATTTTAGACTTGTGCACAATGGGAAATTTTGTTTAGTTTTGGTTCGTTGTCATTCGTAAAATACATAATTTCATTCTGTTATATTCGTTATGTTACAGTAATTCATTTTCGGATAATTCGTTATTATTTGTAGAGTTTCGATATTCGTTATACTGAATCTCGAATCATGTCGAATTAATTTGTTATATCCACTATAATTTCTTTCGTATTAGTTGAAATTCGATATTTATGTATGTATATATATTCGTGATAATGATTCGTAGTATGGAAAATCATTTGTTTTTTTGAATCTATTAACACACACAATGACAATATCTCTTCTCCTCTGCTCAAATACAATATAACACCCTTCTCACTCAGTTCTCAGGAATGCACTTTGGCAGTAATCCAACCTCCAGCACAAATTAATCAGCTGATTGGACTGTAAGATTTACATTGAGTTGACCTTTTGTTTCATTAGATCTTTAACGAACTACCGAACCATGTCAAATTCATTCGTTATATCCGCTATAATTTCTTTCGTATTAGTTGAAATTTGATATTTATTTATGTATATATATTTGTGATAATGATTCGTAGTTTGGAAAGCCATTTGTTTATTGAATCTATTAACAAAGACAATGACAATATCTCTTCTCCTCTGCTCAAATACAATACAACACCCTTCTCACTCAGTTCTCAGGAATGCACTTTTCCAGTAATCCAACCTCCAGCACAACATTAATCAGCTGATTGGACTGTAAGATATAATTTAAGTTGACCTTTTGTTTAATAAGATCTTTAACGAACTACCGAATCATGTCAATTTCATTCATTATATCCGCTATAATTTCTTTCATATTAGTTGAAATTTGATATCTATTTATGTATATTGATTCGTGATAATGATTAGTAGTTTGGAAAGTCGTTTGTTTATTGAATCTATTAACATACACAATGACAATATCTCTTCTCCTCTGCTCAAATACAATACAACACCCTTCTCACTCAGTTCTCAAGAATGCACTTTGCCAGTAATCCAACCTCCAGCACAAAATTAATCAGCTGATTGGACTGTAAGATTTACGTTGAGTTGACCTTTGGCTTCATTAGATCTTTAATGAATTACTGAATCATGTCAAATTCATTTGTTATATTCGCTATAATTTCTTTCGTATTAGTTGAAATTTGTTATTTTTTTATTCGGACATTCAAATGCATCCGAATGTCCGAAAGATGCAGAATTCGGCCGAATTTCGGCTCGTTACAAAACGAATTGCACATGTCTAAAAGATTTTATTTCGCAATGTCCTTGCTTTCAAATACAATAAAAGAAGACAACTTTTGTCCTGAATAAATGAACCTGGGAAACTCCTGTAATATCTGCACAATTTTTAATTTACCCTCCAAACTCTGGGCAGTTAGCCTCTTAACACTTTGCATGAAAATGAGTGACATTATGGTAACAAAGAATACTTAAAATATACAAGGAAAAGAGAGTGCACGGCTGCCCTAGTGTAATTCCATTTTAATGATACAAATGTAAAATCAAACAATAGAGGATTGCACTCACAAACATGGGACTTAGATTGCATGTACAGCAGGATGTATGTCTCCCTTCCTGGCCTGTATAACTGGGTTGGCTCCCAAGAACAAGTGGTGATGGTATGAGAAGTCACTGCGGACTCTGTTTCCTTATCTCGTCAGGCTGTGTCTGCTGTAGGGCACATGCACGATCCAGCAGGCGCTGCGTGAGGTCACTCGCGGCCGGAGAGGAAGGACAAGGTTAGTGAGATGACTCCTCTTTAGCTAACAAAAAACGGTTGCCAAGACTACATGTATTGGAGGCGTGGCCTCCTTCTTCAGGTCACGCCCTTACCACCTCTAGCCTGTCTTTATATGAACCCTCCAGCCCCTCCCCCAGGACAGCCAATACCATTCGACAGACCAGGAGCACAGAGTTCACAACAGGAAACACATTCAAAGAGGGGAGGGCCTGATATTAGCAACAACAACCTAAGAAAAGTTTTGAACAGGCGTATATGCATTAATTATGTTTACTTTAATAAAATGTATTCAAAAATAGAAATACTGTTTACGTATACTATTTAAAATATAAAATGTGATATATTAAAATTTTATATATATATATATATATATATATATATATATATATATATATATAAAGGTCAGATTCTCATTATTATCATTAATAGAAAACATGCTTTGAGAACATTAACATTTTTACTGTAATTCATCCTTAATCTATTAAAATCATCATTCTAAACTAAAGTAGTTAGTCGCCTTCAATAGTTGAGGAAGGGGTTGCACCCCCAAAACGCGTCCATTGATCTCCCGTGATGGCAGATAGCACATGTTGACACACTGTGTGCATCCTCCAAATTTGGCTTTGGGAAAAATCACAAAAACATTTAGCACATTGTAGCACACAAAAGAAGAAAGTGATTTGGAGGGGTCTTAAACTCGCCCTAAAACATCAATGATGTTTTTATATTTTGGAATAACATCATTGATGTTTTGCTTGATGTTTTCCAATTGTAAATTACACCCCATGATCTCCCCGATCAGGATCTGGGCACTTTCGGATGTGAAAGGATCTTCATCCACAACCTCACGATCACCTAAAAAGAGAAGAACCCAAAAATAAATTAGGTCTAAAAAATATGCCGCCATCCATCTCTTATCTGAGCCTGTGGTCGCAGACACTCACCTGTTGTGGTGACTAGTTCCACCACGTCTTCTTCCTCCTGCTCAGCTTGTGTTGGGGGGATTTCCCCTTCTTCCAGAGGTGGGGGGCTCTGGTCTCCTCGGATGAGGGGTGTCCTCCGAGTCTTTTCTCTCCTATGTAAATCAAAAATGGTATACTTAGCACACAGATATTTGATGGCAGAACTATAAAGATGAAACATTGCTTGGAAGTGGGGTACAATGATCTATTTTAGCAGAGTTCCAAGATGTAGCTTTTTTAGTGTCCTTTGTCAAGCTTCAATACTTTACCTGTTTCGTACAAGCTTCACAGATGTAGCCCCCCCCTATAGTATACACTGGAGCACCTGTGTGGCCCCCCTAATAAAAAGGGTGTTCTGGGGTCCCACACTAGTGCTCCAGTGTCCAGATGTGAAAACAGCTGCTCAGTGTCCTCTCCTTACACACAATCTAGTTTGCATTTCATTCTAGTAACAAAGCCATCTACACAACCCAATTCTTTGAAGACAAGTATAGGGCCTTAAAATGGTGGCCAAATGCATATGGCCTAAAAAATGGTATTTTATCGCCCGAAATAAAAATGTGTGATCCGAACGAATAATGTGCCCATGAACATGAAAGTTGCCATTTTAAACTGTACAACAGTTCCTAAAAGCACATGGAGCAGCACGAACGTAATAAACACAAAAAGAATAGGAACACAGCACAAATACTTACTTTTTTGCAGCACTCTCCGGATCTTTCTGTACTGCTCATGTTCTCATAATTTGAGGTCCGACCACTGCTTCCTGAGCTGATCTTTCGATCGTCGTACCCCGAATTTCCGGTGCAGACTCCTGACCACTTTCGCCATGATCTTGGCCTTTCGGACATTGTAGTTGGGGTAAGGCCCATACTTTCCATCATAGTCGGCCTTCTTCAGGATGTCCACCATCTCCAACATCTCCCCAAAGGACATATTTGAGTCCTTTAATCTCCTTCTGGATCGGGACGTTTCAGGCTCCGGCCTTTCCTCCTCCTCCTCCTCCTCGTTGCTGTAATTAGCACGATCCTGCTGTCTATCCGCCATGTGCTCTTCCTCCACTGCGCCGAACGAAAAGGGGCGTGGAATAGAATAGAAATAACGTCAGGGGTGCGCGGAGTTATACGCATGCGCAGTGTGTATAAATCGTAACGCGTGCGTCTTACGTACGATCTGTGAGCGGAGGAAGGAGCATCGGAGACGCCGATCGTGCTAACGAAGGTAGGATCTAAACTTGGGCCTATACTGCTTCTAAATGGAAGCCTATATTGTAACAAGATTAGGGGAGTTTGGCCTGACATTAGGGTTTGTCTTGTGTTGTGTCTTGCAGAGAAAATGGATGGGTTCAACGACCACAATTTCCTTCCCCTGTTCATTGACAAGTACAGGGAGCTGCCCTGTCTGTGGCAAGTGAGACACCCCCACTATAACCACAAACAGAAGAGGCAGGCAGCGCTGGAGAAACTGCTGGAGTTGGTGAAGCCGGTGGTCCCCACAGCAACCATCCCCTATTTAAAAGCTAAAATTGGTGGCCTGAGGAGCACTTATCTTAGGGAGCGCAAGAAGGTCACAGATTCCCAGAGGTCCGGAGCTGCAGCAGATGACATTTATGTCCCCAGGCTGTGGTACTATGAGAGACTGCGATTTCTGTCAGACCACACTGAAGTCAGGGAATCCCTCTCCACTCTTCCTTCCACCCTTCCTTCCATCCCAGCTGAGGCTTCCGATGTCCAACCTGGGCCTTCCAGCCAGGAAGAAGTGGAGGAGCCCAGCTGGAGTCAGGTATAGCATTCTTCTACAGATTTCTGGGCAATAAAGAAATGATGTTTACTAGATGTTATTATTGATCATTAATTGCTGATTAAAAAAAGTGTTTTACATATCAATAGACAGTAGTGGGCACCCAAAATTGGGACAAGAATGCAAAATGCTGGGCTCAGAAGGATAGTCTGTTATATTTGTTAACATTGAATTTGCAGCAGTCAGGAGGTGAAAATTGTGTGTGATTGATGTAAAAAAAACTAAAACTATGTCCCTTTTTCATACACAGGAAGACCTCAGCCAGGAGGAGGCTGTGGAATGTGGCAGTCAGGAGGAGGCGGGGATTAGTGTCAGCCAGGAGGAGGCGGGGATTAGTGTCAGCCAGGAGGAGGCGGGGCTAAGTGGCAGCCAAGAGAAGCCTGGGACAAGTCGCAGCCTGACTGAGTCTCAGGTTCCTCCCCTCCGCCTGCCATACAAAAGGGCCAGGAAGGCCACTCCCAGTCCTGTGCAGGATTCAGCATACAGGCTGATCCAGGAGGCTTCGGCGTCCCTCAGAGCCTTCCCCAGTCCTGAAGATGCCTTTGCCTGCATGGCTGCCACCAAATTGCTGGGCATGCAGGAGGGCCAACGCAAGATCTCTGATGACCTGATTTATAAAGTCCTTCGTAAGGAGGAGAGTGGGGAACTGACACACAAGACGGATGTCATTGAGATCGACGATCCTCCTCCTCCTTCTCCTGCTGCCACAACTCCACCACCACAGCCAAAGGCTGGAAGGAAGCGTGGAAGGAAGACCAAAGAGTGATTGCCCTGGGTTCAGTCTGGTCTGACAGAAGATGCAGTCTCTCGTATGACCACAGCCTGGGGACACAGATGTCATCTGCTGCTTTCCGGATCTCTGGGACTTCTGGACCAGACTGCCCTCCCTTAGATATGGACTCCTCAGGCCACCAATTTTGCTTTTAAATAATTGATGTCTGCATTGGGGGTCCAAGGCTTCACCTACTTCTGCAGTTTCTCCAGCGTTGCCTCCCTCTTTGTTTATAGTTGTGACCCCTTAATAAAATTTTTTTAGGTAAATTCTACTCTCCTGTGTGTATTTTCATCCAAAAAGGACAGTTTGTTGGTGACGATTCAGGTACATTTCTAAAGTACAATGTGAAATTAACAAGGGACAACAACACCAAACAATCTCCTACAGATTAAATAGAACAACATATCAATGGTGTTGTGGGAACTTGTCACAAAAAATACACAAACATTTTCGGGAGTACAAATCAAAATCACCAAAAAAAAAATTAAAAAAGAGAAACACAAAAAAAGAATCTACATTAAAGTCAAAAAAAAAAAAAAAAAAATATGTTGTCAGATGTGAGAAATCAAAATATATTGAGGGAATCCCGATAAATAGTACCGAAAGAAGTTTGTGAGAAGTGTGTGTGAATATGAGCAGCAAAACTACTTAATTCTTGTCACATTATAAAGAAGAAGAGAGTGCGCTGTATTAAACCATTTTTAACATTGCAGCGTGACGAAAGTGCTGTATCCATTGCGAACGCTAAGTTTACCAGAACGAGCTGTCCCGTCTCGGAATGTCTTCTGAGCATGCGTGGCACTTTGTGCGTGGCCACACACGGTCGGAATTGACGCGATCGGATTTTGTTGTCGGAAAATTTTATCTCCTGCTGTCCAACTTTGTGTGTCGGAAAATCCGATGGAAAATGTCCGATGGCGCCCACACACGGTCGGAATTTCCGACAACACGCTCCGATCGGACAATGTCCATCGGAAAATCCGACCGTGTGTATGGGGCATTACTGTGAACGTGGGGATATCAGAAGGCGATCCACAGGTTTTCACACAGACCGTCAATCATCAAGCACTGGAATCCCAGACAGGAGAGCTTGCTGGGGAGTTTACTGAGGGGCCTATTGGGGTTCCCATACAGGAAGCTAAAGGAAAACACACACCAGTAAACAAACCGAACACAAGAGCCAAAAAGGGGGTTAATAGCACTAATAATACTACAAGTACAAGTATAATTATTAACATGCAGACGGGGCAAACAGCTGATAGACTTTCGGGTCAGGTTAACCAGCATACACATCAGCTTACACACCAGCATATACGTCAGTATGCACCAACACCCTCTAAAGAAATATCTGGTATAATTGGCACAACTGGTACAACTGGATCTATCATGCCCGTTTTGCCATCTCTGTCGGCCGATTCGGATACAAATTCCTTTTTTTCTACACTATCTACTAAGGCAGATATGGACTGAATGACCGCTACTCTACAGCAAGTACTTAGAGAAGAGTTCAAGGAGGTCAAAGAGTCATTGCATAGCTTGACATTCAGGGTAGACACCATTGAACAAAACCAGACCTCAGCAGAACAAAAAATAGCGACTCTGGAGGCTAAGTTAGCGGCACAGTGGCAGTATCTACAGAATGTGCGACTTCAACAGGACAATTTAGAAAATAGGAGCAGGAGGAATAACTTAAAAATTCGGGGTATCCCTGAGACCACGTCTGCTAAAGAGCTGCACCCCACTGTTACGGTCATATTAAATAAAATCCTGGGGAGGGATTCGACAGCGGATATTGAACTAGACAGAGTTCACCGGATACAAGGCAATGCTCCTTTGTCAGATGGTAGACCGAGGGACACCCTATGCAGAGTACATTTCTATATTATTAACCACTTCAGCCCCGGAAGATTTTACCCCCTTCCTGACCAGAGCACTTTTTACAATTTGGCACTGCGTCGCTTTAACTGCTAATTGCGCGGTCATGCAATGCTGTACCCAAACGAAATTTGTGTCCTTTTCTTCCCACAAATAGAGCTTTCTTTTGATGGTATTTGATCACCTCTGCCGTTTTTATTTTTTGTGCTATACACGGAAAAAGACCGAAAATTTTGAAAAAAATTGATATTTTCTACTTTTTGTTCTAAAAAAAATCCAATAAACTCAATTTTAGTCATACATTTAGGCCAAAATGTATTCGGCCACATGTCTTTGGTAAAAAAAATGTCAATAAGTGTATATTTATTGGTTTGCGCAAAAGTTATAGCGCCTACAAACTTGGGTACATTTTCTGGAATTTACACAGACTTTAATTTATGACTGCATATGTCGTTTCTTGAGGTGCTAAAATGGCAGGGCAGTACAAAACCCCCACAAATGACCCCATTTTGGAAAGTAGACACCCCAAGGAAATTGCTGAGAGGCATGTTGAGCCCATTGAATATTAATTTTTTTTGTCCCAAGTGATTGAATAATGACAAAAAAAAAAATTACAAAAAGTTGTCACTAAATGATATATTGCTCACACAGGCCATGGGCATATGTGGAATTGCACCCCAAAATACATTTAGCTGCTTCTCCTGAGTATGGGGATACCACATGTGTGGGACTTTTTGGGAGCCTAGCCGCGTTTTTGATTTTACTCCTCACTACCTATCACAGTTTTGAATGCCATAAAATGCCCAGATGGCATAAACCCCCCCCCCCCAAATGACCCCATTTTGGAAAGTAGACACCCCAAGCTATTTGCTTTGAGGCATGTTGAGTCCATGGAATGTTTTATATTTTGAAACAAGTTGCGGGAAAGTGACAAATTTTTTTTTTTTTTTGCACAAAGTTGTCACTTAATGATATATTGCTCACACAGGCCATGGGCATATGTGGAATTGCACCCCAAAATACATTTAGCTGCTTCTCCTGAGTATGGGGATACCACATGTGTGGGACTTTTTAGGAGCCTAGCCGCGTACGGGGCCCCGAAAACCAATCACCGCCTTCAGGATTTCTAAGGGCGTGAATTTTTGATTTCACTCTTCACTGCCTATCACAGTTTCGGAGGCCATGGACTGCCCAGGTGGCACAACCCCCCCCCAAATGACCCCATTTTGGAAAGTAGACAGCCCAAGCTATTTGCTGAGAGGCATGGTGAGTATTTTGCAGCTCTCATTTGTTTTTTAAAATAAAGAAAGACAAGAAAAAAAAATTTTTTTTTTCTTTTTTCAATTTTCAAAACTTTGTGACAAAAAGTGAGGTCTGCAAAATACTCACTATACCTCTCAGCAAATAGCTTGGGATGTCTACTTTCCAAAATGGGGTCATTTGGGGGGGGGGTTTGCCACCTGGGCATTCCATGGCCTCCGAAACTGTGATAGGCAGTGAAGAGTGAAATAAAAAATTTACGCCCTTAGAAAGCCTGAAGGCGGTGCTTGGTTTTCGGGGTCCCGTGCGCGGCTAGGCTCCCAAAAAGTCCCACACATGTGGTATCCCCGTACTCAGGAGAAGCAACAGAATGTATTTTGGGGTGTAATTTTACATATTCCCATGGCATGTTTGAGCAATATATCATTTAGTGACAACTTTGTGCAAAAAAAAAAAAATTGTCTCTTTCCCGCAACTTGTGTCACAATATAAAATATTCCATGGACTCGACATGCCTCTCAGCAAATAGCTTGGGGTGTCTACTTTCCAAAATGGGGTCATTTGGGGGGGTTTTGAACTGTCCTGGCATTTTATGCACAACATTTAGAAGCTTATGTCACACATAACCCACTCTTCTAACCACTTGAATACAAAGCCCTTTCTGACACTTTTTGATTACATGAAAAAATTATTTTTCTTTGCAAAAAAATTACTTTGAACCCCCACACATTATATATTTTTTTTAAAGCAAATGCCCTACAGATTAAAATGGTGGGTGTTTCATTTTTTTTTTTTCACACAGTATTTGCGCAGCGATTTTTCAAACGCATTTTTTGGGGAAAAAACACACTTTTTTAAATTTTAATGCACTAAAACACACTATATTGCCCAAATGTTTGATGAAATAAAAAAGGTGATCTTAGGCCGAGTACATGGATACCAAACATGACATGCTTTAAAATTGCGCACAAACGTGCAGTGGCGACAAACTAAATACATTTTTAAAAGCCTTTAAAAGCCTTTACAGGTTACCACTTTAGATTTACAGAGGAGGTCTACTGCTAAAATTACTGCCCTCGATCTGACCTTTGCGGTGATACCTCACATGCATGGTGCAATTGCTGTTTACATTTGACGCCAGACCGACGCTTGCGTTCGCCTTAGCGCGAGAGCAGGGGGGACAGGGGTGCTTTTTTTTTTTTTTTTTTTTCTTTATTATTTTTTTGCTTTTTTATCTTATTTTTAAACTGTTCCTTTCATATTTTTTTTTTTAAATCATTTTTATTGTTATCTCAGGGAATGTAAATATCCCCTATCATAGCAATAGGTGGTGACAGGTACTCTTTTTTGAAAAAATTGGGGTCTATTAGACCCTAGATTTCTCCTCTGCCCTCAAAGCATCTGACCACACCAAGATCGGTGTGATAAAATGCTTTCCCAATTTCCCAATGGCGCTGTTTACATCCGGCAAAATCGAAGTCATAAAATGCTCGTAGCTTCCGGTTTCTTAGGCCATAGAGATGTTTGGAGCCACTCTGGTCTCTGATCAGCTCTATGGTCAGCTGGCTGAATCACCGGCTGCATTCTCAGGTTCCCTGTTGAGACAGGAGAGCCAGAGAAAAACACGGAAGACGGTGGGGGGGGCATTCCCTCCCACTGCTTGTAAAAGCAGTCTAGAGGCTAATTAGCCGCTAGGATTGCTTTTACATGAAAGCCGACCGCTGGCTGAAAAGAATGATACCAAGATGATACCTAAACCTGCAGGCATCATTCTGGTATAACCACTCAAAGTCGTGAATGGCGTACAATGGTTAACAATAAAGCACAGTAAACGGTAAAGTATAAAAAATTGCAGACCTGAAAAACAAACATGATAAAACATAATAACAATAAAACATTGCAGAATAGAATACAGTAAAAAAGAGCAGAACAATAGAGAGAGAATAGAGAGAGAGAATAGAGAGAGAGAGAGAACAATAAAACGACAACTTTTTTTTTTATATTTTTGTATGTGTTTTTTTGTTTTTGTTTTTTTTTTTTTTACACTTTTTTTTGTAACTAACTTTTATAACTGTAACCGGTTCCAGGTTCGGGTCTCTCAAAATGTGATGGCATCTTGGGAGACCCTGTGAAAGTGTGTCTAGTCTGTGCAGTGCTGTACCCTACGCTAATACTCAACTAGTGAATGGTAGCATTCAAAACATTCACCAATGCAAAGACCAGGATTGTCAGGACAGGAGGGACAATAATAGCGGGTGTCACGCCTATATCCGCACTTGCTGCAGACACAACATCTTTTTTGGGGGGGTTCGTTGGGTAGGGGTACTCGGGAGGACATAAAGAAAATGCCTCTCATGCAGCCGACTGCATTTGGTTGGGGATGTGAATGGGGGAAGTACGGGCGCTGCAGAAGTGGTGGGTTCCCAATTAGGATTGGCGAATGCAGCAGGAAGGGCATTATGGGCACGACGGGCCTGTGTTTGTCTTTTTGGTGGCAGCGGGACACTACTTGTGCTTGCCACCTCACCAGCTTGAACTGCATTTATGGGACTCGCCACGTCACCAAGTGTTACTGCAGTGCTGGTTTGACTATGACCGGGGTGTACTAGGCCGCTGGTGCTTGCCAGTTCACCAAAACGCTACCAAAAAAACTGTTAGCGATCGCAGGGATCAGGCCTGACTCTGCGAACGCTGCAGTTATGCGTTTAGTGTTTTGTAAGTGACAGTGATCGATCGATACTGCACTTGGGTGGGCTGGGCCGGGCTGGGCGGAGGGGCAAAACGCAGGTGCTAGCAGGTATCTGGGCTGATCCCACTAACACTGCGTTTTTGGGAACCCTAAACTGCTGGGGACGCTAGTATAGATCTGATCGGATCAGGTATTGATCTGATCAAATACTATACCACTAAGGGAGGTGTACGGTGCGTGCGTGGGTGTTAGCGTGACTGGCGCTAACCTGACGCTGCCTGGGGCTGGTGCTTGCCAGTTCACCAAAACGCTACCAAAAAAACTGTTAGCGATCGCAGGGATCAGGCCTGACTCTGCGAACGCTGCAGTTATGTGTTTAGTGTTTTGTAAGTGACAGTGATCGATCGATACTGCACTTGGGTGGGCTGGGCTGGGCGGAGGGGCAAAACGCAGGTGCTAGCAGGTATCTGGGCTGATCCCGCTAACACTGCGTTTTTGGGAACCCTAAACTGCTGGGGACGCTAGTATAGATCTGATTGGATCAGATATTGATGCGTTCAGATACTCTACCACTAAGGAAGGTGTACGGTGCGTGCGTGGGTGTTAGCGCGACTGGCGCTAACCTGACGCTGCCTGGGGCTGGTGCTTGCCAGTTCACCAAAACGCTACCAAAAAAACTGTTAGCGATCGCAGGGATCAGGCCTGACTCTGCGAACGCTGCAGTTATGCGTTTAGCGTTTTGTAAGTGACAGTGATCGATCGATACTGCACTTGGATGGGCTGGGCTGGGCCGGGCGGAGGGGCAAAACGCAGGTGCTAGCAGGTATCTGGGCTGATCCCGCTAACACTGCGTTTTTGGGAACCCTAAACTGCTGGGGACGCTAGTATAGATCTGATCGGATCAGATATTGATGCGTTCAGATACTATACCACTAAGGGAGGCGTATGCTGCGTGCGTGGGTGTTAGCGGTACTAGCGCTAATCTGACGCTGCCTGGGGCGACGCATATCACCGCCGGGCGATCAGGGGGCTAAACCTTTATTTGGTAATAAACGGCGGGTGCCCTGACACTATAAAAAATAAACCAACTAACCAGCGTCACCCGTAACGGTTATATGGTGATCAGTGGTGAAAGGGTTAACTAGGGGGCAATCAAGGGGTTAAAACATTTATTAGATAGTATATGGGGGTCTCTGTCACTATAAAATGCTGACGGCGAACCTAAATATTTACGTTCCTAACTAGCGTCACCAGCGACACTAATACAGCGATCAGGAAAATGATCGCTTAGTGACACTGGTGACAGGGGGTGATCAAGGGGTTAAAACTTTATTAGGGGGGGGGTTAGGGGGGTACCCTAGACCTAAAGGGGGGTAACACTCACTGTCCTACCACAGTAACTGTCACTAACTGACACCCTGCAGTAATCAGAAAAAAAAAAAAATACTGCTTGGTGTCAGTGTTACAGGGAGGGGGGAGGGGTGATGGGGGGGATCGGGGGGCGATCGGGGGTGTTTTGTGTGCCTGGCATGTTCTACTGTGTGTGTGTGTGTTGGTGCACTTACATGTCTTCTCTCCTCGGCGCTAGAACGGAAACTGCCGAGCCGAGGAGAGATGACATCACATCCTCTGCCTGTGTGTACTATACACAGGCAGGGGATGTTCCTCATTGGCTGGGAGCGATCGCGAGGGGGGGCCACGATCAGATGGTCTCCCCCTCGTCTCTCATCGCTCCCAGCCAAATGCCGACCGCCGCTGGCACCGGGGGGGGTCCGATCGGACCCCCCGCACGCGGGAAGGCAATCACGTATGGGTACGTGATTTTGCCTGCCCGTGCCATTCTGCTCACGTATATATGCGTGAGGCGGTCGGCAAGTGGTTAAAGAAGAAATTATCCGGAAGGTATGGTCATTGGGTACTATTGATTTTAAATGAGCAACTATACAGATTCTGCCGGATCTTTCAAAATATACTTTACAGATGCGCCGTAGCATGAAGCCCCTATTAGACAAATTACATGAAGAAGGTGCTACATATAGATGGGGTTTCCCCTTTTCCTTGTCAAAAGAAGTTTATTGAGTATACAATGTTATAAAGATACGTAAAGTAAGTTTACAAGGATCTATAAAGTAAGCTCATTGTTTTACAGTAGGGTTTATATAGGTAAATATCATGAAATTTCAAATATTAAACATTGGGTTCACGTAAACCTAAATTAAAGATATATATCATTATCTTAGTTACTTTTGTAGGTATTTAAATGATTTATACCTACTATACATATTGTTTACAAGTAGAGTGTATATAGGTCAAATAAATTCTGATAATGAGCTTTAATCGTAAGGTGGAGAAAAGGAAAGAGAAAGAAGAAAAAGGGTTGAAAGGTAGAGGTATGGTCCACAAGGTTGTCCCGCTCGTCAGTTTATTATTCTTTTTAGTTCTCTTTGAAGCCTTAGAATGGGTGTCTCTGTAAGTCATTTAATCTGTTACCATGGCAACAGGACAGAGTCATTGAAGTTTGACAGGAACTGTTGTTTTATCCAAGGATGCCAAAGTTTTTAAAATTTTGGAATTTGATTTTGATCGATGGCTACCATCTTAGCATGGGACATTGTATTATTCATTCTGTGAATTGTTTCTGCTAGTACCAATGTAGGAGATTTCCATGCCTTGGCCACTGTTTGTTTTGCAGCTGTTATTAGTTGGATCATAAGTTTGAATTGAGAGAGTGTTAACCATTCCGGTTTTAGATTAAGTAAAGTTAAATATGGATCTGGTTGTATTATTTTTTTAAATATTTTAGATGCAATCACGAAGACTTCCTTCCAGAAGGTTTGGATTACTGGGCACGTCCACCATATGTGTAAATATGTGCCTATTTCTGGGCATCCTCGAAAACAAAGAGTTGAGGTATTAGGTGAATATTTTGCCACTCTAGCGGGTACAAGGTACCAGCGAGTTAGGACTTTATAATTTGTCTCCAGTGCTAAGATGTTGGGTGAAGATGACTTAGATGTGAGCCATATGTTAGACCAGTCCGTGTCTTCTAAAGTTCGTCCCAGGTCCTCCTCCCACCTCTGAACGTAAGAGGGTCTATTAAGATTTGCTACTCCATATAATTGATTATAAAGTGATGAAATTGTACCTTTAGCAAATGGATCTTTTGTACAGATTGATTCAAAAATGGATAATTGGGATAATGGTGTATCCCCCTTTAGGAATGGTGTATAGAAATTTTTGATTTGGAGATATCTAAATATCTCAGAGTTTGGTAGATCATATTTTTCTCTAAGCGATGGGAATGAAAGGAATGATTTAGATGCTATGAAGTCATTTAGTGTCTGAATGCCTGATGTTGTCCAAGCTTTAAAAGAATTTGGGTAGATCCATGCCGGATAAAAGGCCGGATTTCTGATAAAAGAAAGGAGAGGATTGTGTGGAGATTGTAACTGATATTTGGTTTTTAGTTTATCCCAGAGAGATAAGAAGTGTTTAGTTATGGGATTATGAATTTTAAAGCGGTCTTTAGGATCAAGCCATAATAAATTTGATATTAATAGAGGGTCATTTTCTGAAGCCTCTATAAATACCCATAATGGGATTTCCTGTTTTGCATGGTATTTGGACAGACTGGCCAAATGTGCTGCTCTGTAGTAGTTAGTAAAATTAGGGTATCCCAGGCCTCCTTTATTTTTGGGAAGATGTAGTGTGTGTATAGGTATACGTGGTTTAGAAGAGCCCCATATAAACGAAGTTGCTCTTTTTTGTACTATTCTCAAAAAATAGGAAGGAATTGGAATAGGGAGGACTCTGAATAGATAAAGCAATTTGGGTAGAATAGTCATTTTGATTGCATTAATCTTCCCTATCCAGGATAAAGGAAGTTGCGACCATTTATTTATTAGATTTGTGATCTGTCTTAATACAGGAGGATAATTGGTTGAGAATAAGTCAGAATGAGATGCTGTTAAATGAATTCCAAGATATGGGATTGATTTTTCTGCCCATGTGAATGGGAGTGCAGCCCTAGCCGGGATCAATTCCATGTTTGTGAGTGAAATATTAAGCACTAGGCATTTCTTAGGATTAATCATAAGGCCGGATAGGGCTGCAAATCCATCAAGAGCTGGTCTTAAGTTAGGACCAGAGACCTGTGGTGATGATAGAAAAAGTAATATATCGTCTGCAAATATACATCATTTGTGTGTAATACCTCCTACTTCAATGCCAGTTATAGTTTGGTTTGTTCTGATGTATTGGGCCATGGGTTCGAGTATAAGGGCAAATAATAAGGGAGATAATGGGCAACCCTGTCGGGTACCTCTTTCGATATTAAAGGCTTCAGATTTGTATCCAGCATATTTTATATAGGCTTTGGGTTTATTATATAATGTTTTGATCCATGTTAAAAAGTGGGGTCCAAAACCCCATTTTTGTAATGAATATTGCATATATTGCCAGGATACTGTGTCAAATGCCCTCTTAATATCGAGAGATAGAAAACATAAAGGGATTTTCCGTTTTTTAGCAATATGTGCCAATAACACTGCCCTGCGTATATTATCGCCTGCCTGTCTATTTGGCATGAAGCCTACTTGATCTCTATGTATTAATTTTCCTATAATGCTATTGAGGCGTTTTGCTATTATTTTTGCTAATAATTTAATATCGAGGTTTAACAGAGAGATAGGCCAATAATTCACACAGGAAGTATCATCAGAAAGGGGTTTTGGGATCATACAAACAATTGCCATTAGTGTTTCTTGCCGAAAAGAATGTCCATCTAGAAGTTTGTTAAAAGTTTCAGTGAGAATGGGAGAGAGTATTTCTGAGAATGTTTTATAGTATAAAGCCGAGTAGCCGTCTGGGCCTGGTCTTTTGTTAAGTTTTAGGTCTTTTATGGCGTTAGCAACTTCATCTATAGTTATAGGCTCATCCAAACTGCTTTTTTGATTCTGAGATAACTCAGGTAAGGTTATTTTTGAGAAGAAGGATTCAGCTTCTGTAGGATTAAATTCATTGTTTGTCTTGTATAAAGTTGCGAGATGTGAGTGAAATGTATGGACTATTTTAACTGGATTACAAGTGTAAACATTTTTTGATAATTTCAAATGTATTGGTTTGAAAGATTTGTTAGTTGAATTTAATGCCCGAGCCAAATATGTACCTGGTTTGTTTGTATTCATGTAGAAATTGTGTTTGGAGCGTTTGAGGGATTTATCAACTGACTCAGTGAGAAATAGATCGTATTCCAATCTAGATTTTTCCAGATGAGATTTTGTATTCTGAGATGGATTATCTTGAAATGATATGTAGGCTGCATTAAAATTGAGTTCTATTTTTTTTGCTAGATTTTTGCGTTTCCGTTTAAATAGTGCCATTTGTCTTTGTATTGTACCACGCAAGACAGGCTTATGAGCTTCCCACAGTGTTATTGGGGAGATGTCAATTGTATTATTAATTGATATGTATTCCTTTAAAGCTTGTTCAATGGCCATCTGATGTAGTGGGTGTTTGAGCATTATGTCCGGTAAGTACCACGTTGGGTCATGCGCTTTTGGTATTGCTGAGGCTATAGTAGTGTATACTGCATTATGGTCAGACCACGGAATCGGAATTATATCTGATGCAATAATTTCTGGTATCATTCCTATTGTTAGAAAAATATGATCTATTCTGGTGAAGGTTTGATGAGGGTGCGAGAAATAAGTGAATTTCTTTTTCATTGGGTTACTTTCTCTCCATGAATCTACCAGATTGTATTTGGAAAGAAGTTGAGAAAAAGGTAATCTAGAGGTTATTTTGGATGGTGTAAAAGGTGATTTATCTAGAAATGGGAGGAGGACCTGGATCGAATCCCCACACATTATCACTGTTCCTATTTTGTGTGTATTAATCACTTGTAATATATGTGAGAGGAATGGTGTAGGTTGTTTGTTAGGAGCGTAGTAGGAAATCACCGTGATTACTGTATCCACTATATAACCCATGAGTATCAGGTATCTACCTTCTGGGTCTTTAATTTCTGATGATAAGGTGAATGGTGTGGATCGGTGAAATGCAATTAGAGTTCCCCTTTGCTTGGTACAGGCAGAAGCCGTGTAAATTTGTTGATAAAAAGGAGAAATATATTTTGGAGTAGAATCTTTGGTGAAGTGTGTTTCTTGGAGGCATACTATGTGAGCCTTCTTGTTATGGAAAGTACGGAAGGCTTTGGTCCTTTTTTGAGGGACATTTATTCCCTGAACATTCAGGGAAAGTATATTCAGTGGTGCCATGGCAATAGATCAAATAGTTTTGACTTACTTTTTGTTATGCAGAGCTGACTGCGCAGATCAACCTGTGTGGACTGAAGAGATGAATAGATATAAAAGAAACCAGTGAATTCTGGAGTAAAGAGTAAACAAAAAACATATGAGATTAGATGATACATTGTATAAATTATTGGGGTTTCCCCTTTTCCCTGCATATACAGAAAGGCCAATAATTTTTTGTACTACGTGCACACAACCAATTGCCAGATATGTTCGCTAGGCTGTCTATGACACCTATTCTGCTTCATGACTGGACTGACACTGAAACTGGCTTGATATAGCATGATTGAACTTAATTTATCAGATATTCTATTCTCTACAAATAGGAATGACTTCTAAATAATGCTTTGACAAAGTACTGATTTGCTAATCCTTTATTTATCTGTTTATATGAGCATTATAGATGTCTAAGGCTCGATTCACATCTATGCATGTTGCTTTTGAGCGTTTCTGCAGTGTTTTTTGTTGTGCTTGTCGCGTTTTTGAGCAGCGTTTTTGCGGCGTTTTTGCGGCGTTTTTGCGTTTTTTCTACAGTTTTCTTTTATACTGTATACCATGTAAAAGGAAGAAAGGGAAAGGCGCGGGGTGCGGCGGGGACACCGCGGGGGCGCTGTGGAGGCGCTATGAAGACGCTGTACTTGCGTTTTTGATGCTTGTCTATTGAATTACATGCAAAATGCTGCATTTTGCATGAAAAAAAAGTCCCAGACCCTTCCCAAAAATGCAGAGGTACAAAAAAGCATTGATGGGAACACGTTCCATAGGAACCCATGTTAAAAATTTCCCATGCATTTCTGCAAAATGCATCAAAAAACGCATTAGTGTGAACAGAGCCTTAGAGGTGTTAGACCGGAATAGAACTGGGTGTTAGAATCTCCCTCCCCCACATCCCCTTCCTCCGTCCCCCCTCCCCCTTTTTTTTTTTTTGCCCGCCCCCATGTAGGTGGGAGTGGGGAGGTGGAGGCAGCGGGGGCCGCTTGATACTATTTAAGTGCTGTACTATGAAGAGCAGGCACTGTGGAAAGTTACTTTACAGAAATAAGAATACTGGGGGTGGGAGATGTCTGGGGGGAGGGGAGGGGGGATGGGGTAGGCATGGGTAATAACAGATAATGTAAATGGAGTATAAGTCATAAATATACAGGAGCTGTGTGGGTTTTTTTTTTTTTTTTCCCTCCTAAGGCGGGCATGGAATACGTGATTTGATACGAAACCTAAGCTGTGGATATTAGGATAAAGAATCACACGTGCTATATATGTTAATGTGATCCGAATGATCCCCACTATTGGTGTCGCTCTCCAGCTTCTCTACATAGGAATTTTTTTTGCCTCCCAGTGCCTCCTCCCGGACTATTCTAGGAGAAGATCGCAGGGGCGTGCAGGCTCAATTAGAGCCCTATTAGTAGTTTGTTGTGTATTCAATTTTGTGTTTTTGGTGTGTTGGGGTGTGTGTGTTTTTTTTTTTTTGTGTTTTTTTTTATTTTTTTTGTTTTGTTGGGTTTTGTTTTTCTTTTTCTCTCGCTCTCTCTTCTTTCCCGTATTGGGCTTCGCTATGACCAGTGTGCGCTGCCTCTCCCTGAATGTCAATGGATTGAATATACCGAAGAAGCGCACAGTGGTCCTACGTGAACTCTGGCGCATGCGCGCTCAGGTGGTATTCATACAAGAGACACATTTCCGATCCGGGAAGACACCAAAATTTAAAGATGAAAGGTATCCATATGTTTTCCACAGTACAGCTCCAGACTCTAAGACGAGGGGGGCGAGTATCTTGCTTTCTGGGACGGTTCCATGGTCCTACGCCTACCAGATGAGTGATCCGGAAGGACGCTACCTTTTTCTTAAAGGTGACTTAGTTGGCCGTCGAGTTACTTTGGCGTCCATCTATTTACCGAACCAGGCACAGTTGAGTTGCCTTAATGGAATTCTTAATAATCTACAGGTTTTTATGGAGGGTGGACTGATACTGGGTGGAGATTTGAATGTAGCCCTTGATCCTTTACTGGACGTTTCTAAATCCGCTACACATCTATCTTATCAATATCTTAGACGAATAAAAAAGCTATACAATCTATGCGACTTGTAGATGTTTGGAGAGTCCAGCATGCAGCCGAACGTGACTACACTTTCTATTCAGCGCCACACAATAGTTACTCTAGAATCGATTATGTGTTAATATCTCAATCTTTACTACCAGCGGTGGTCAACTCGACCATCGGGACATTAACGGTATCAGATCATGCTCCGGTGTTTTTAGATCTTCAGCTGTCTAAGCCGGCTAACAGACCATGGACATGGAAACTTAATGAATTGCTACTACAAGAAGGCCAACTTCGGAACGAGCTTTCTAGCGAACTGACTAGAATCTTTAATGAAAACGACTCAGAAGAAATCTCCCTACTCATTCTATGGGAAACACATAAATGCGTTATGCGAGGTATATTGATTAAAAAGGCGACGGAAATAAGTAAAAAAAATCAAAGAGTGTTTCAGGATCAATTAAAATTGGTAGCAGAGTTGGAGACTAAAATAAAAAATCACTTTCACAAACCGTAGCAGTAGATCTCAGGATACAGCGGGAAAAACTATCTTCTTTGATGAAACAGGAGGCCAGCATACTGACAGCGAGAGCTAGAAATGTACACTACGAACAAGGGAACAAATCAGGCAAACTCCTGGCACATTCACTTACGGAAAACTCACATAGAAACTATGTCCCACATATAGACTCTGACGGAGGGAACCGTTTCTTCGAATCTAATAAAATTGCAGAGGTTTTTCGAAAATATTACCAGTCATTATATAACTTACAGACAAATACCCCGTCAGACCAATTGGCACAAAAGCAACAATTAATTTGAGAGTACCTTGCCTCCTCAGGTTTTCCATCAATCTCCGACGACGACTCGGAGGCACTAAATGCGCAGATATCAATTGATGAATATATGAACGCAATCAGTACGTTAAAGCCACATAAAGCTCCCGGTCCAGATGGGTATACAGCAGTCTATTACAAGGTATTTGCTCCCATTTTAGGTCCAAGATTTACAAAAGCATTTAATTCCCTCCTAGAAGATCGACCCTTACCGACTGACACTCTTAGGGCACATATTGCAGTCATTCCTAAGGGGAGCAAGGACCTCACTCAATGTAAGAACTATAGACCAATCTCATTATTAAATGTCGATTTGAAAATTTTCACAAGGATATTAGCTACAAGATTACAACCTCTCCTTCAGACTGTCATCCACCCTAATCAGGTAGGCTTTATACCTACCAAAGAGGCTAAAGATAATACTACTAGGGCTTTAGATATTATTTATCTGGCTCATTCTCGTAAAATACCACTATGTCTACTATTGTAAGACGCTGAGAAAGCCTTTGACAGGGTGGATTGGACATTTCTGAAGGAGACTTTGACCCATATTGGAGTTGGGAAAGCATTTGGTAAATGGATAGAGGCTATATACTCTGTTCCATCTGCGGCGGTAAGAATTAATGAGGTAACCTCCTCATACTTTAACATGAGCAACGGTACTAGACAGGGATGCCCTTTGTCCCCAATGATATTCATAATTACCCTCGAACCATTTCTGCAACATGTTCGACAAAATATCGATATACAGCGTTGCTCAATCTACAAAACTGAGCACAAAACTGCGGCGTATGCAGACAACATATTGTTTTTCATCACCTCACCAGAAACCACCTTACCAAACCTTGTAAATGAGTTTGATCGCTATAGCTTAATCTCAAATTTTAAAATTAATACTCAAAAATCAGAGATATTAAACATTACGTTGCCAACAGCACGAGCACAGGCTCTTCAATCGTCGTTTTCCTTCCCCTGGGTAGCTTCATCTCTGACATATCTAGGAGTCAAATTGACTTCCTCAATAGACAAAGTCTTCCAAGCAAATTTTCCACCGTTAATACGGAAATTTTCATCTGATTTGGAAAGATGGAATAAAGGTCCCTATACATGGATGGGTAGGAGTGCCATTCTTAAAATGAATATTCTTCCAAGGTTACTATACTTCCTTCAGACTCTGCCAATAGCTATTCCAGAGTCCTTTCTGAAATCAATACATAGTATTTTTATTAAATTTATTTGGGCAAAAAATTCAATTTACTGGCTATGCCAAAGTCTAGAGGAGGTATGGCTTTTCCCGACCCGATAAGATACTACAAAGCAGTACACCTTGCTAGGGTACTTGCTTGGTGCAGAGACGAGGGACACAAAACCTGGATAGCGATTGAACAATCATGTACGGAGATTCCTCTTCGATGTCTGCCATGGCTACAACTTAAAACTCTTGGAACTTTAACCACTTAGCAACCAGCCCATAGCCGAATGACGGCTGCAGGGCGGTTGCTTAACTCTGGGATCACGTCATATGACGTCTTCCCAGAGTTCCCCTCTCGTGCGCCCCCCTGGGGCGCGCATCTGAACATATCCGTGACCGCCGGGTCCAGAGGACTCGGCGCATCACGGATCCCGGTAAATGGCCGCTGATCATGGCCGTTTACCATGTGATCGCTCCGTCAAATGACGGAGCGATCACGTGTAAACAAACCGGCGTCATTGGATGACGCCGGTTCCTCTCCTCCCCTCCTGTGTACCGATCGGTACACTGTGAGCGGAGAGGGGGATGGATGGCTGCAGCGCTGTGGGCTGGTTGTGTAGTGACCAGTGTAGTGTAGTAACCAGTGACATCCAGCCATCCATCCATCCATGCTCAGCCATCCCAATGCAATACTCTGCAATACCCCCACAATACCTGGCAATACCCCGCAATACTTGGCAATACCCTGCAGTACTCTGCAATACCCCACAACACTGTGCAATACTCTGCAATACCCCACAACACTGTGCAATACTCTGCAATACCCCGCAATACTCTGCAATACCCCACAATACTCTGCAATACCCCACAATACCCCACAACACTGTGCAATACTCTGCAATACCCCACAATACTCTGCAATACCCCACAACACTGTGCAATACTCTGCAATACCCCGCAATACTCTGCAATACCCCACGATACCCCACAACACTGTGCAATACTCTGCAATACCCCGCAATACTCTGCAATACCCCACGATACTCTGCAATACCCCACACCACTGTGCAATACTCTGCAATACCCCGCAATACCCCGCCATACCCAGCCATAGCCAGTCATACTCTGTGATACCCAGCCATACTCTGCGATACCCTGCCATACTCAGCCATACCCAGCCATGCTCACCCATACTCGGAGATACCCCGCCATACTCTGTAATACCAAGCCATACTCTGAAATACCCCGCAATACCCTGAAATACCCCGCAATACTCTGAAATAACTCGCAATGCCCTGCCATACCCAGCCATACTCTGCAATACCCCGCAATACTCTGCCATACCCAGCCATACTCTGCAATACTCGATGATACCCAGCCATACTCTGCCATACCCTGCCATGCTCGGCCATACCCTGCCATGCTCAGCCATACTCTGCCATGCTCAGCTATACTCGGCTGTACTCGGCCCCTGTATGTGGCCAGGCTGTGGAAGTCTCACACATGTGGTATCGCTGTACTCAGGAGGAGGAGGAGAATCTATTTTGGGGTGTCATTTTTGGTATGTACATGTTATGTGTTAGAAACAATGTATAAATGGACAACTTTGTGTTAAAAAAAAATGCGTTTTAACCACTTCCTGCCCACCGGCTGTCATACGACGTTCTTGACTTTGTGCGGGGATATCTGAATGATGGGTGCAGCTACAGTCATCATTCAGATATCAGCTTTTTTTCCCTACACCATAAGAACAATCATAGCGGCTGTTCCACTGCTTGATCGTTCTTACAGGAGGCGAAAGGGGATGTCCCCCCTCCCGCCACCCTCCGGTGCTTCTACCGACTTACCGCTACGATCGAAGCCAGGATTTTCTTTTTTTTTTTTATTTCAGGCTTCCCAGCCTAGAGGTGAGATGTGAGGTCTTATTGACCCCATATCTCACTATAAAGAGGACCTGTCATGCCATATTCCTATTACAAGGGATGTTTACATTCCTTGTAATAGGAATAAAAGAGGTCAATTTTTTTTTTTAAAAAGCATCAAACAAAAATAAATAAAGTAAAATGAACAAAAAAAAAAATATATATTTTTAAAGCGCCCCTGTCCCTGTGTGCTCGCATGCAGAAGCGAACTCATACGTAAGTCCCGCCCACATATGAAAATAGTGTTCAAACCACACATGTGAGGTATCGGTGTGATCGGTAGAGCGAGAGCAATAATTTTGGCCCTAGACCTCCTCTGTAACTCAAAACATGTAACCAGTAAAAAATTTTAAAGCATCGTCTATGGGGATTTTTGAGTAGCGAAGTTTGGCGCCATTCCACAAGCGCGTGCAATTTTGAAAGGTGACATGTTGGGTATCTATTTACTTAGTGTAACTTCATCTTTCATATTATGCAAAAACATTGGGCTAACTTTGCTGTTTTGTTTTTTTTTCAAAGCACAAAACTGTTTTTTTTCCAAAAAAAGCGTTCAAAAAATTGCTGTGCAAATACTGTGCGAGATAAAAAGTTGCAATGACCGCCATTGTATTCTCTAGGGTCTTTGCTAAAAAAACATATATATATAATGTTTTGGGGTTCTATGTAATTTTCTAACTAATAAATGATGATTTTTACATGTAGGAGAGAAATGTCAGAATTGGCCTGGGTGCTCCAGAACGCCTGAAGGTGCTCCGTGCATGTTGGGCCTCTGTATGTGGCCATGCTGTGTAAAAGTCTCACACATCTGGTATCGCCACACTCTGGAGTAATAGCAGAATGTGTTTTGGAGTGTAATTTGTGGTATGCATATGCGGTGTGTGAGAAATAACCTGCTAATATGACAATTTTGTGAAAATAAAAAAGTAAAAAAAAAACTTGATTTTGCAAAGAATTGTGGGAAAAAATGACAACCTCAAAAAACTCACCATGCATCTTTCTAAATACATTGGAATATCTTCTTTCCAAAAAGGGGTCATTTGGGGGGTATTTGTACTTTTCTGGCATGTTAGGGTCTCAAGAAATTAGATAGGCCATCAGTACTTCAGGTGTGATTAATTTTCAGATATTGGCACCATAGCTTTTGGACTCTATAACTTTCACAAAAACCAAATAATATCCACCGATTTGGGTTATTTTTACTGTAATGGAAATTTGTAAGTTCTGTATATAATTGTATTGTATTTTGTATGTATTGCACTCTGCCCTCACTGTGCACACAGCACTAATAATGTTTTCAGTAAATGTTTACATTCTTTCGAGTCCTGATTAGAATAAGCCTGCCTATGTAACGCCCCTTGTTACCATAAATGTACAATTGTAATATTAATGTGATACCTACGTAATCATGTGCATAAAAACCTTCAATTGCGTCATAATAAAGCAGAACAGTAATTTGGAAAGATGCTGAGCGTATCTTTTGTGTCTGTTCCCTACTGCAGTAGATATTATTAATTTGGAACCACTAATCAATATGAGGATAGGAGTTGCCTATCATCAATTTAACCGAGTCATGCATGGCGAGCTTTGCCTTAGGAGGGGATTCCAGGTGACCCTGAGTATCCGAAACGAGGAGCTTGAGACGATCCGGGAATTTCTGATAATCAGCCGGCTGAGGTAAGCCTTTTGCTTACATTTGAGTTATCAGACTTCCTTGATCGGTAAGGCATTTTCGGGACAAAGGGTACCTATTTTACTCCCCTTAATCGAACTGTATTGATTGGTGGTTATATGTTATGTTGTCCCTGTCTATTGTCCATCGGATTGTTATAAATAAGAAAGGGAAGAATAGTACTGTTCACAGGTATATGTAGTACATCTGCTAGATAAAGTAGTTTAGAGGCAAGAGGGTATAGGCACAAGTAGAGAAGAGAGAAGACTGGCCAGTCATTATGGGCATTGAATTAAGTAAGGGAATGAAGGGTAAGAGACCCTCAAAAATGCCCAGCGCAAGAGAAGCGCTATATATGAACCGAAGGTGTGGTTCCGCCTATACTGAGCCCCTAGATTAATGGTTAGAGTGGACAGGGATCCACAATGGGTAACTGGGTTACCAAGGTCCACAGGGACTAAGAATCATGCAGAGTAAACAGCTAGAGAAACAGCTATCAATGTGAGCAGGATGGATCAAGGGTGACATTAGAACTAGACAGAAAGGGACATTTTCATGTTAAGTTGTGGGATGAATTTGGGATCAGGCACTACAACTAGTAAAAGTCAGAAACAGAGAAATGAGAGGTAAAACAGAATACTTTATATGTTGTCAGAGAGAGAAGATGGGATGAGCACTGTGGCTCCCCATCTGATCATAGAATCATAGAAGCTAGATATAAAAGATATTTAAACAAAATAAGGAAAGCAGAATTTAGGCAGGGAAATATTAAAGAGTTAAAAGAAAGTGAGAGAATGATATGCATGTGTTGTGTACAAATGGGAAAAATGTAAGCGATTTTAGAGAGATATTGGTGTGTGTGCGAATGCTGGGACCTTTAGTTCTATTGCTTGTGTGTGTCATGTACGCAGATGTGACCCCCTCCTTTGTGCTCTCATGAAAGAAATGTGGCTGGGATGAGAGGTTAGTGATAAGCTGGAAGGACACCATTGCCAATTTCTGTTTTTTAGACAAAACATTTATAACAAAATGTGCCGGGTTAACGAATCTAATGGTAAACAATGTGATCACAATTATTTTGAATCTGTTTTCCAAACATGGTAAAATGAAGGTTACATTTAACCGTGTATTACACAAATTGAATATCCTTTGATAGTGGAAACAGTGCATTTAAAAAAGGGAAATTAAGTAAAATTAAGTAATAATGAGTATTAATTTCTAATATGAGTTTAACAATTATATAGATATAATGAAACTGGTTTAGACAACCTTTGGTTGGAAATGAAATCCAGGTTATTGGGGACATTTGTAAAAATGGGATTAGTTTAGATTAAGATAACAATTTTGTAATTTTACATTTATACAATAAGCCCTTATTGAGAGAAAAAAAAGATTAAGATGAGGTTGTTATTTTGAATAAAGCTGCCATAATATTTAACAAAGCCAAGATGGATGGGATACATAAGAAGTTTTTCTACAAAAATGATATTGTAAGGTTTTTGATGAAAACTTGATGTGCGGTCCATGATGTAAGAGTAATAATAAATAAAATGTAAATATAACAGACCCATCACATCAAGTCCACACACCCTGTTAGGATAGATGCCACCTGCAGCCAGTTGTTTTATAGTTTTTGATGCTTTCTGGTCCATCATACAGATTCTTGGTCCTTTTGTTTTTATTTATTTTTATTTTTGAAATCCAAAGCAGAATGTGTGGATTGTGAAATGATGTGCCCCTTTTTCTTGTAAAGTACAGTGGTATAAGCAGAAGAATAGTTTTGGATTTATGGACATCTCTGCATGACCGCAGGGTATTGTTATCATTTATTATAATATTGCCAGGAAAAAGTTGTCTTTTGAAACATGAAACTGGAGTTCTTACACAAACAGTGTGATAGAAAACAAGACATTGTAATATATTTATGCAAGCTGGACCCAGTAATGAAGGGTTCACCCCGATATATCAGAGCTGTAGCTTTTATGCAAAGGTGCTATTAGACAAAGTTATATATTGTTTTGGTCAATGGTCCGACATTCTGTGCAGCAAATTTACAGCTAACTAAATGTTTGTCTAATGAAAGGTTTAAAATATGAGTTTGTTTATGTACAAATCTAACAATGAAAAATGCGTACATTTATTCAAAAGAAAGGAAAAGACGCATGTGTTAAATTGATGACATAGGAATCAGCTGCTGTGAGCCCAGTGCAGGACACACTCCCTGAAGACCCAGATATTACATTTTTTGTAGATTTGAGTATGCAGTTTATCACCCAGAAGGATACCCTGTATTCAAAGTCATTGGATCCTTTTTCCCCAGCTCAAGAAGCAGAGCTCCATGTTTTAGCAAAGCCTGTGAGCTATAAAAAGAGTATATATTTATATAGATAGTAGAGAATTAGAGAGCTTTTGGTTCCATTTGAAGGGCCAGAAGTTTGTTTTTACTTCGGCAGGTAAACCAATAAAGCATGCCAAGTTAATTTGATTGGCTGTTTTCAGCCTTCCAGGTTCTTGCTGAGGTAGCCATATTAACTTTCACACATGGAAGCAGACCAGGTGACTAAGGATGCTGCATTTACAGCCCCGGACACTTGATGGGTCTGTGCAACTCACAGATTCCACCCTAGTTCTGGCCCAGTATAGCTGGGATTAATAATTCAACTTTAAGGACCCCAGAACGAGAAGAACAAGTGGTCCACAGGGGGCAACTTCTTATGAAACAGGACTTTGGAAAAGGTGATCATTTATGTCTGTCAGCCACTCTTTTCCCTCCAGCTTGACACATGGACCGTGTCATCAGTCACAAGCAGTTATGGCTGCCTTAGTAAATGAGCGTGGGATAGAGCCAGGGTTCACCACAGTTGTTTTTATAACATACCACTTCTTGTTTTACCTGTTACCAAAGGTGTTACCAAAAGCTCAACATCCCTTCCAGAGATTACAAAAAAGATATATCCAGATGCCCAAGTCAGGATCTTACGAGTATGCATTTTGTCTGTATGGACATGTTTTT